>NW_016107345.1:210671-216459 GCF_001604975.1 Cebus imitator
GTACAATGTGCATGTGTATAAGGAAGAATTGCCAGGAGAATATGGCAGGAGTCAAAAAAAGACTTCCATGTGGAGGAATGACAGCAGGGTTGGAGGAGAGCACAGGGGAAGCACAACAGAAAGATAAGCAGAAGACACAGTAAGCACTGAAAAGACCATGCAGGTCCCTGTTGGCCATGTAATGACTTCTGTCATATTCCTAAAAGCACTGAGAAAACTTCTGAAGGACTTTATAAGTGACAAACAGAGACGTGTGTGTTGTGGGGAGGAGGGAGTATATGAGTATGTTATCATGTGTCACAATCAGATAGTTTCTAAAATTAAACAGTTTCTAAAACTCCTTTCCCCCCCAAATTAAATTATTTTATGCTTTTTTAAAAGCACTTTTCTGTCAGGTATGGTGGCTCACACCTGTAATCCCAGCACTTTGGGAGGCCAAGGTCGGTGGATTATCTAGGAGTTCGAGACCAGCCTGGCCAACATGGTGAAACCCCGTCTCTACTAAAAATACAAAAAATTAGCTGGATGTGGTGGCAGGCACCTGTAATCTCAGCTACTCAGGAGGCTGAGGCAGGAGAATTGTTTCACTCTGGGAGGCGGAGGCTACAGTGAGCCAAGATCATGCCATTGTACTCCAGCCTGGGCAACAAGAACAAAACTCCATCTCAAAAAAATAATAATAATAACAGCACTTTCCTAGTTCTAGCAAAATGAGGTTGGGAGCAGCAATGTCAAAATACATGATAAGAGAATGAAGCAGTCTCTTAATGCAGTATTAATGTTTTTAATAACACCCCTTATTCTTATCATGACACAACACACGGAAAGCAAACATTGCCAGGTTAAAGTGTAGTTTCTCACTTTCCTGCATCTCCTCTCACTCCACTTGCAGCCAAAGTAGGCACAAGTCCAATAACTTCCTTTTCAAAAGCAAGCAACGATGAAAGCATTCACTGCCTTGAGGGTAGAATGTTCACAATGAGAAGGAAAAAACATCCTTCTCAGACAGTTTGACAGAAGTCAAGCTGGGGACAAACTCTTGGAGCCCTGATCATCTCACCTAGGTCCCCATTGCACTCAACTGCTACACTTCTTATAAAGGCCAAGACAACAATTTCAATAATGTTTAACCTCCTTTCTCAGACTTTCTAACTCAAGTAGCAATTTGTTATCTTTCACACTAAAGCAAGCGTTTAAAAAATGAAATAAATTCTAAGGCACTGGGATGGCAGCTCCATATCCTTACTCCAAACAGGTATATAACAAGTTATCTGGCTTAAAAAAAATTTTTGTTACAACTTGTATATATTCATGGGGTAGAAGTGCAAATTTGCTACATTGATATATTGCACGGCAGTGAAGTCAGGGCCTTCAGTGCATCTTATTACTGGAGCAACAGACATTGTACCCACCAAGCAACCTGCCATCAACCCACTCCTCCAAGTCCCCACTGCCCATCATCCCACACTCTTCTTTTATGTGTCTATATTATTTAGCTCCTGCTTATGAGTGAGAATATGTGATATTTGTCTTTCTTATCTCTGATTTTGACTCTGACACACTGACTAGAGTCTGAGTAGTACCTTAGCCCATGGCTTCCAAAGGAGAAAAGTGTTAATCTTTTACCTAATGCTTGCATTACTTCCACCTTCTTCCTCCAACCCTCTGAGACTGTGGATACCACTCACTGAATAACTTTTGTATAGGTCTCTTAAAAGGGAAGTAAGCCAGGCACGGTGGCTCACACCTGTAATCCTAGCACTTTGGAAGGCCAAGGTGGGTAGATCACTTAAGGAGTTCAAGACCAGCCTGGGCAACATGGTGAAACTTCGTCTCTACAAAAAATTCAAAAATCAGCCAGGCATGGTGGCAGGTGCCTGTGGTCCTAGCTACCCAGGAGGCTGAGGTGGAAGATCACCTGAGCCCAGAGGTTTCAGGCTGCCATGAGCCATGATTGTGCCACTGCACTCCAGCTGGGGTGACAAAGTGAGACCCTGTCTCAAAAAAAAAAAAAAAAAAAAGATGTAAAATGTAAACTCCATTAGTGTAACTCAGATATGAAGTCTTAATGGAGGCAACTGTCAAAAAACTGATTTCATATGTATTTGTTTGGGTGGATGGGGGCATGCAGAGGACTGGCAAATCTAGCCAAGGCCAAATAGGTTTACATGTAGCCAACCTATAAGATTTGCTTATTATCTGTTGACCAAAGGAGGTCAGGGTATCTGTGTCCTAACATGCTGAGGTCTTATAAATGATCTAATCTGACATAAAAGATACTAAAAGAATATTTTGGAACATCACAGAAAAATGAAGACGAGCAATATTCATTAACATGGCACTGTTACAAGTACTAAAACAGTAATGTATAGAATGTACCTCAAGATTTGGGACTGACTTTAAAAGTGTGTGCTATGTGACCCAGTTCAACCTGAACAGCTGGTGGAAAGAAAAACAAACAAAATAGAAACACTGGAGCACATATATTTATAGAAACAGTAAAAAAGGTTTGGTGAGAGAAAGGTATCAGTTTGGAAATGAACTTTAAAAAAAAAATTAAAGTCCTGCATTTTTTAAAAAAACATGGGGTCAGAGTACAAAAAGTCAGCAAAGATCCCACTGGACAGACAAGTTCCTTTTTCTTCACACAGTGTTTCCCATCAGATAGACACTAGGTTTATTTCTAGCACTCCCACATGTGGCTGCCTCCCATTGTCTCAGGTCACAATGAACTTCATTTGATGCTAAATGTACTTTACATTTAGATAAAATAAATAAAATCAAAACTAAGAGAGAATAACTTGGTCAGGGTTTTCAATTAGGCTGAAGGAACTAAGGATGCCAGGAAATAGTTTTAGCTTAGCTTTTCATAACTAAATGAGGCTCATAATATGGCCTAAATCTGCTATTAGCAAAGGAGACCATTCTGTAGCTTCTGTGCTAACCTTGGAAAGAACAAATGAGTTACTAAACTTCAGCTTGAAGTTTCCCTCCTTTTTTGTAGGATCATTCAAGTAAAAACATATTACTGGGGGGCGGGGGGGTTATTTTAAATAGGAGGAGTCGGTAACGTTTTCCTGGAATAAGCCAGAAAATAAATATTTTAGGCACTACAGACTAAACACTTAACTCTGCAGTTGCAGCACAAAAGCAGCCATACATAATATGTAACCAAATGGTTGTGTGCCAATAAAATTTTATTTACAAAAACAGGTAGCCCAGGTGCAACTGGGTTTATGATTCTCAAGCAGACGGTTTATTCTAGGAACCTATTCCCCTTATCTACACAGCATACCTTATGAGTGGTTGAAAAACTTGCTACCTATTCAAAGGTACTAATTCTATTTTTACACAGCTGCATTAGAAATTCCTCCTAATTTAAAAGAAAAAAAAATATGTCACTTGTGATAGCCATACTGTCCTTTTTAGATGAATTATGATCTCTTTTTTTTCCTAATCACATCTACAATCCCACTAAACGAACAACACTCACATCAAATTGTTCTTTCTATCTTTACACTACCAGAAAAGTGTAAACTTGGAAAATCTAAAAATAAAAAAATATTTCTTAAGAAAAAGGAAATTTAGGTATTTTAGGCACCATTATACTTTGATAAACAGAGAGTAGTGCTAGACATGTCTTGTCTAGTACAACTGTTTTCTCACTTAGCCAGACTACTAAAATAACAGGCATTAATTTAGTAACTGACAGCCTGAATTTGAATTTAGCTCTGCCATTTAATATTTCTATAACCTTTGTTTAAAATCACCAGCACTTTAATTTTTTAATGTGTTAAAAAGAAACAACATAGCCTCATAGAATTGTAAGCTTATGTGATATTCCTTCTGAGAGGAACTTAATACAATGCCTGGTTCAGTTAATAAACAGCAAGAGTTGCAAGTTTAAAAAATATATATACATATATATTTCATAATAAACAGAATATAAGTGAAACTTAAAAAACGAATCAGGAGATATTATAATCTTGCAGGAACAAAGTTAATTACAAGTGTGACTGTTTCCAGCAAACTTGTTGACTAAATAGCTGTAGATACTAAATCACATTTTAAAAATGATGAAGTCCCAAGGTTTTATAAATACGTGTAGTTAAAAAAGAAAGAAAAAAAGAACTGTAAGTTCCAAAAATAGAGATTACTCACAGCAGTGGCTCAGGAAGTTAGACTTGGCTGACATTTCAATGCCCACCAAAAAAAAGTCATGGACTTAGGCCCATGAGGTAGGATCAGGACCTGAGATCCTACACAAAGCTGAGGTCTGGGAGGACTGGAACTTGAAAACATCTGTTCACTGATTAGATGGTGTGGCATGAAAGTTTCCCATCTACCCCAGAAACTGGGTGGATAAGAAAAAAAAGATTTCACGTAACTGCAAAAATTCAAGCCTTCCCATATTCTCTTATGAGATCTAAATATAAACTATGAGGTGTGAGGGTCTGAAGGTAAGGAGTTAACATAAAAACTGGTTGATTGTATGTACAGGCCTTTGGCAACAGCACAAACAAAATACAAATTCGTTTTGAGAGATATATTCACAATCCAGCAAGCAAAGGACCTTCATAGAAAACATAATATCCATCAACAATGAATTCAAAACTGAGTATTATTAACTATATAAGGAAAATAATAAGATTATGCAGAAAAATAAAAATAAGAAGACCACAAGTTCTCAGCCCTGAGCTCTGTCAGGGGAGGCCAGCAGGGTTCAAGCAAACAACTCAGGCCAGGAACGGTGGTTCATGCCTGTAATCCCAGCACTTTGGGAGGTCAAGGTGGGCAGATCACGTGGTCAGGAGATCAGGACCAACCTGGCCAACATGGTGAAACTCTATCTCTACTAAAAATACAAAAATTAGCTGGGCATGGTGGCGTGTGCCTGTAATCCTGGCTACTTGGGAGGTTGGGAGGCTGAGGCAGAAGAATCACTTGAACCAGAGAGGTGGAGGTTGCACTGAGCCGAGATCATGCCGTAGCACTTCAGCATTGGCGACAGAGTGAGACTCCATCTCAAACAAACAAAAAAACAAACAAACAAAGAGAAAACAACAGAAACTAGAAGACAAATGAATAATACCGTCAAGGCTTCTGAGGAAAGCAGTTAATTTGGATTTCAAAATTCTATAGCCAAATGATAGCAAACTCTGAATATCCACTTTTCCATAAAAGCAACAAGAACACTGAAAAAAATTGTCAGAATCACCTATTTTAGAATTCTGAAAATATAACAAAGGCTTGGAGAAATCCAATGTTTATTTAAAACACATGTACCACACACACACACACACACACACACACCCCTGATGAGTGTTTATTTAAAACACACACACACCCACCCACACACACACACACACACACACACACACACACCACACACAACCGTTTTACCATGGCCTAGTCCCAACCCCCTTCCCAGTTATGTGGTAGCCTTGACAACAAACAGTCCACAATCTTGGGGACTGTAACAAGTCTGACAGCTACTAGAGGAAAGAAAAATGAAGTTTTTGAAGCTCCTTCAAAGCCCAGTTCCCACAGAACTGTCATTCTTTGGCCTTTCTGGTAGTTTCCAGGAAGATCCCAATTACAATACTATATTTATTTGACCTGACAATAAATGCATAACAGCAGTTTCAGCAGAAAATGAGAATAAGAGAGAGGTAAAAAAGCTATATGAAAAAATTATGGCCCAAAACTCCCCAAATTCTATGAAAAACAATAATATATGTGTCCAGAAAGCTCAATTAATTCAAAGTAGAATAAACTCTAATAGAAG
>NW_016107345.1:217638-218985 GCF_001604975.1 Cebus imitator
AAAAAAAAAAAAAAAAAAAAAAAAAAAAAAAAGAAATTCTAGTAAAAATTCACTGTAACAAATAACTAATATAAGGAGTTGTTAAATATTAGTTAAAATATAAGTGGTGGAATTTATCCTAAAGTACCTATAATGATGAAGAAGAGGGCTAAGTTATGGATTAACTTTAGAATTTGTTAAATCAGGCTGGGCACAGTGGTTCACACCTGTAATCCCAGCACTCTGGAAGGCTGAGGCGGGTGGATCACCTGAAGTCTGAATTTCGAGACCAGCCTGACCAACATGGAGAAATCCCTTCTCTACTAAAAATACAAAATTAGCTAGGGGTGGTAGCACATGCCTGTCATCCCAGCTATTTGGCAGACTGAGAAACGAGAATCATTTGAACCCAGGAGGCAGAGGTTGCAGTGAGATGAGATCTTGCCATTGCACTCCAGCCTAGGCAACAGGAGCGAAACTCCGTCTCAACAACAACAACAACAACAACAACAACAACAACAGATTTATAAAATCAAACACGCAGTTTAAAAACTTAAAAATATTCTTCAACTTGAAGCATAATTGGATGAAAAAAAAAAGAAAAAAATAAAAACTTAAAAATATTACTTAAGGCCAGGCATGGTGGCTCACGTCTGTAATCCCAGCACTTCGGGAGGCTGAGGTGGGCAGATCACGAGATCAAGAGACAAGGACCATCCTGGCCAACATAGTGAAACCCCATCTCTACTAAAAATACAAAAATTAGCCAGGCATGGTGGCACACACCTGTAGTCCTAGCTACATAAGAGGCTGAGGTGGGAAGACTGCTGGTACTCAAGTGTTCGTGAGTGCAGTGAGCTATGATTGTGCTACCCAGGAGTTTGTGGCTGCAGTGAGCTATGACCATGTGAGTGCACTCCAGCCTGGGTGAGAATGAAACTCCGTCTCTAAAAAAGTTTTTTTTAAATAAATAAGAATTTAAAAAAATATTTTATAGAAAGGAAAAATAAAAATTTAAAACCCCTATAAACCCAACAAAATAAATCAGAAATAAATCAGATTAAAAACGGAAATAAGTAAGAAATAAGGAAATAAATGAAAAAAGGACAAAAACATAGATGTAAATATAAAACATACAATAAGATAGCAGAAATAAATAAGCATATAGTAATTGCAATTAACAATCACAATTTCCTAGTTAAAATACTTTCTTATCGGAGTAAATCCATCCTCACAAAAAAATTTAACTATATGCTATTTACAGGAGACACATATAATATAAAATGAAATAAAAATTTAAAATAAAAGATACAAAGGTAAATATTAACCAAAATAAAGCTGGTATACCACTGTAAATTTTGGACAAAA
>NW_016107345.1:219699-225089 GCF_001604975.1 Cebus imitator
CAATGCTTGAGGTCAGGAGTTCGAGACCAGCCTGGTCAACATGGTGAAACCTTGTCTCTAATAAAAATACAAAAATTAGCCAGGCTTGGTGACCCGTGCCTGTAATCTCAGCTACTCGGGAGGCTGAGGCACAAGAATCGCCTGAATCCAGGAGGCAAAGGTTGCAGTGAGCCCAAATTATGGCTCTGCAATCCAGCCTGGGTAACAGAGCAAGACTCTGTCTCAAAAAACAAACAAACAAAAAAAGAAAAAGCAAATATAAGATCAAGATAAACAAAAACTGACAAGATTGCAGGCAGACATTGACAAATGTCAATTATAATAGGAGGCTGTAACATACCTACAAAGTGACAAAGCAAAACTGAAGTTTAATGAGCATATAGATCTGAACATATAATATACTTGATACGATAACACAATTAGAAATCCTAGAGAGAACAAAAAAGTATGCCTTTCGAAATTAAATTTTATTCATATATTTATATATCTATTAATTTATTGAGACAGGGTCTGGCTCTGTTGCCCAGGCTGGTCTTGAACTCCCAGGGTCAAGCAATCCTCCCACTTTGGACTTCCAAAGTATTAGGATTACAAGCAAGAGCCATTGCACCCAGCTGTAATTTTAAATAGTTCAGGAGTCAGTAAGATAAAAATGGAAATTATGAAATATTTATAATTTATATATAGTCTGACATTATAAAAGTACATAAATATTTCCATTTTAAAATTTGAGTTCTTTTTTTTTTTTGGGACGGAGTTTCGCTCTCGTTACCCAGGCTGGAGTGCAATGGCGCGATCTCGGCTCACCGCGACCTCCGCCTCCTGGGTTCAGGCAATTCTCCTGCCTCAGCTTCCTGAGTAGCTGGGATTACAGGCACGCACCACCATGCCCAGCTAATGTTTTGTATTTTTAGTAGAGACGGGGTTTCACTGTGTTGACCAGGATGGTCTCGATCTCTTGACCTCGTGATCCACCCGCCTCGGCCTCCCAAAGTGCTGGGATTACAGGCTTGAGCCACCGCGCCTGGCCTTCTTTTTTCTTTTTTGAGATAGGGTCTCACTTTTGTTACACAAGCCTGGCTAACTTTTGTATATTTAGAAGAGACGGGGTTTCACCATGTTGGCCAGGCTAGTCTCAAACTCCTGACCTGAAGAAATCCTCTTGCCTTAGTCTCGCAAAGTGTGGGGATTAAGGCGTGTGCCACCATGCCTATTAGTTTATTTTTATACCTTTTAAGAAATGGCTTTCCACTTCTTTTCCTTATGTTCATTTCTATGGGCTCTTTAAATATTTACTCCTGTTCTGTTCATTGTGAATACAATTCCCAGTCTGAGGCTTGATTTTATGTTTCCTTTTTTCCATCACCACATCATACCTCTTCTATTCACTATCTACCCCTATTGATGGTGGCAGGCTAAAAACCTGAGAATGCACCTAAACATTTTCCTCTCTTTTTCCTTGGTGGGTAGAGAAATGAATGTCCCTGGCCTAAGTATAAAAAGGTACAGGCTCTTCTCTGGCCTTGTCACTGCCATGACCCACAGTACACCCTTCAAAACCATATACTGGAATGTAACTCTTGCCGTCTGTCCAAGCCTTATGAAGATTTAAACCTATTCTTTCTTTCTGGAATTTCAGTCACCTGTATAGTTATAAACTGAAAAAGTTTGGACAAGACAACATATTTGAAAGTACATTGTAAAGTGCTATATAAATATTATTATGAACAACAACTAAAAATAAGAACAAGAGGGGAGGAACTAACAAAAAATTATAGATATTTTGCTGTGGAAAGACTGCAACATGAGACCGAAAAAACAAAAACAAAAAAAAAATCACTATATCTTACCGAAGATCCAAACCAGCTTCTTTCCAGAGTAAATCCATCAAGCGCAATATTTGGAGTGTCAACATATCCTGTCGTAAATCTAAGGGAAAAAAAACTACTTCATTACAAGTGCTTGCTCTTTTATGCCCTGTAACTCATTAATTCAAGATTAAATCAGTCAGAATTAACTAAAAACATTAACCAATGCTATGCTAATATTTTTGCTAATTTTATAACAAATATTACACTCATTGGATAGTATGTCCCTGTAACATTATTTTAGAAATTATATTAAAAGATTTTTTAATTGCTTATCATGTGTAAACTACTATACTAATTGTATGCTGTAATACTGTTTGTATTACACTGTATGTGTATTATATTAATTACATGGCTAATTTTTTTCCTTCTTGCTTGCTTTTAGGGTTACACAGGGAGTCCTTAAGAATCACATAATTAATTGAATCATGAGGTCACAAAACTGTAATGGTTGAATTTATTATCATGTCTAAGGGTATTTTCAGGGAAGAGAGCAGATGAAACTAGTGACATCTACATAATGACATCTGTATGGTCAAGTGGCATGAAATGTTTCGCAAATCTCTATGAGTTCTTTGTAAGTTGTAAGCACATATTCTAATAAGCACATTTACTTAGGTTATCTCAATTCCTTTTAATAGCCCTGACATACAGATACTATAATCCTCATGGATGTGAATAATCTGAAGCTCAAGCAGTTTCCTATGACTTGTTTGCAGTCACATAACTAACAAGTCACCACTGCCTAATGGCTGGTGTGATTACTTCAGAGGCACTTCCTCTACAAATTTTGAGTCTGTCAGGTACTTTTATTAAAATACAAAACTATGGTAGCAAAATCAGTATTGCTATCACTGAAACAGGATGTATGAATATATTACTAAAAATATCCTTGCCTGGGCACAGTGCCTCATGTCTGTAATCCCAGGACTGAGAGGCTGGAGTGGGTGAATCACTTGAGCTCAGGACCTCGACACCAGCCTGAGCAACATGGTGAAACCCCATCTCTACAAAACATACAAAAAGTGAGCCAAGTGTGGTGGCGTGTGCCCACAGTCCCAGCTACTCTGGGGGCTGAGGTCGGATAATCGCTTGAGCCTGAGAGGTGAAGGCTGCAATAAGCCAAGATCGTACCACTGCATTCCAGCCTAGATGACAGAGTGAGACACTGTCTCAAAAAAAAAAAAAGTAAAAATATTATCTCGTATTTCAAAAGCTTTTTAATCAAAGAAGTAGACATACTTGGTATTTTGTAGGGGAAAATTTAGGTTCGCTAGAACAGTGTATTTCAGTGAATGGTATAAATCATTTTCTAAGAAGGAAAAAAAGGCACTTAGGACATTTGAATTTGACTTTATGACCATCAATAACTACCTTCATGGCTGCAAACAGTTAAACACTTTCACTACACATCACCTTTCAGATAAGGCAAAATGGCAACAAATGAAAAATTCCAAGGAATTTGATGATGTTAAAAAAGCTCAGTACTTACCATCACCATTTTTAAAAATCACTCCAACTGAATCCTCACCAAATACCTTGTTATTGTATACCAGCCACAAAGGCTTCATTTTGGAATCCATGTATTTGCACTTTTCAACACTAAAATCAAGAAAATTAGTCAACTTCAGTGTAGTGATACACAAGATTATAATTTTACCATGATATAATAGGCTTGGGAAAATTCCTCATCTATTCCTTTCAGGTCTGCAGAGGAGTCAAAAAAAGTCCCACTTGGTAGAAAAGCAACTATGAGGACAGCCTTGGATGGCATAGACTGATGCCAGATAGGCTGGACTCAAAACCCAAGATCTGCCCTTTTCACCTTCACCACTTAAAATTCCTCCTCTCATTTCCTTTTGTTTGCAAATTATTACATTAGTGAATAAAAAATTAGAACAAATCATTGGATTAAAATTAGAACTATTATGAGATCATTCTTGATTTCTTAACAAGGGGTTCATTTGAATACTGATATATACTGAATAACAGATTATTATTTTTCATTATCACTTTTGTAGGAAATGAGAAAGTGAGAAGTAAGTTGCCAAATTCATTCAAGACAAGATCTCATTTTAAAATAGGAAAATCAATCAGTGAATAATTTACTATAGTTTCCAACATTTTGCTTGTTAGGACTATCAACTCTTACAAATCAGTAATATAGAAAATAAATTTAATTACATATAACTGAAATATGAATTCATTTGTAACTTTCACTAAACCCACAGGTACGTTTAGCTGACAAGCATGTATTCTATTGAATATAAACACAGCCTCTGAGAACTTTTAAGATTTTCCTTCTTTAATTATATTCTATGTCCTGAGGCTGACAGCTGGCCCTGCTACTCCCCTAAGGTAGTGACTTTCTGCTTGCTATTTCATAGGAGACTCACTGAGCAAAGCACAGTCACTTACTAGAGTTCCGAGAGGATAACACATGGGTTCAGGGGTGACTGCAGGTCAGAGAGGGCTTCCCGGTAAGCACTCTGTTTTAAACAGGTGTGCATGGCCTCCTTCCCTTTGGTTCTGTTTAACTTCACTGCGTTCAGTTTGATTAAACTATTTAAAGTTTTTAACTTATTGAGGGCTTCAACCTGAAAAATAAGTTCCCCACACAAAAAATTCATTTGATTAAAAATAACATCATGTGATCATATCAATAACACCTGCTCCCAACACATAAACATAAACACACATAATCAGCTGAAGTAAAAATAGTATCTGCTTTAATGAAAAGTATTTTACATATAATAAACAACTTATTTTTAACAGTTGTTATTTACAGCATCATTTTCAAAGTTTCTTTAAACCTCTTCTTATAAATTTGAAAAAAGCAGACATAGATTATGGGTACTTAAGAAGATAAATGTGGGCCAGCACTTTGGGAGGCTGAGGCAAGTGGATGACTTGAGGTCAGGAGACCAGCCTGGGAAACATGGTGAAACTCTCTCTCTACAAAAAAAACACAAAAATTTACTAGGCATGGCGGCACTCGACTGTAATCCCAGCTACTCGGGAGGCTAAGGCACAAGAGTCGCTTAAACCTTGGAGGTGGAGGTTGCAGTGAGCTGAGACTGAACCACTGCACTTCAGCCAAGGGAAGAGAGTGAGAAACTGTCTCAAAAAAAAAGGAAAGAAAGAAAAGAAAAGAAAAAGAAAATAAACATGAAGCTTAAACTATTCAAAATTCTGCAATTCACTGAGTAGTAGAATTTGAGACATCACTAATCTAAACCAGTCCATTTGGCCAACTCCACAGTATAAGAGAAAAACCTATGTAGAAGTAACTCTGAGGTTCTTGCTATTCAACCTTAATATCCACTTCTTGTCATCACTCTTGTATGACAGCTCAATATATTCTCTTTCCATTAACAGAACAGCTAGAATGAATTATTGTCTAATAAAGTAAGTGTGAATACAGACATAGTATGTTATTCAAATCTAAATTACTTGTTTTTATAATAACTATGGCTATCAAAACTTAAGCAAGTAAAAAGAAAAAAAAAAAAAAAAAAAAAA
>NW_016107345.1:226000-262464 GCF_001604975.1 Cebus imitator
AAAAAATGAATAAGCCAAATAAGTTGATACCTGCTTGGAAAGCACTTTCATGTGCCCCACACTTCCCCGACAGTATGCTTCAAGGATGACACCAAATTGTACTGAGACAGCAGGAATGTGCACTTCTGACCTGCAAAAGTTGATGATAGCCACATGGTTTATCAAACAATTCAGATTATCAAATAAATATTGACTTCTTTATTCTACAAAAAATAAACTTATGATGGCAAGGTCATTGTGTGCATTATTATCTTTTTTTTTTTTTTTTTTTTAGATGAAGTCTCACTCTGTCGCCAGGCTGCAGTGCAGTGGCAAGATCTTGGCTCACTGCAAGCTCCACGTCCAGGTTCAAATGATTCTCCTGCCTCAGCATCCCGAGTAGATGGGATTACAGGCGCGCACCACCATGGCCAGCCAACTTTTGTTTTTAGTAGAGATGCGGTTTCACCGCGTTGGCCAGGATGGTCTTGATCTCTTGATCTCGTGATCCAGCCATCTCGGCCTCCCAAGTACTGGGATTACAGGTATGAGCAATCGCACCTGGCCTCGTTATTATTTTTCCTTCCTCCCTCCCTTCCTCCCTTTTTTGAGACAGAGTCTTACTCTGTTGCCCAGGCTGGAGTGCACTGGTGCGATCTCAACTCACTGCAATCTCTACATCCCAGGTTGAACCCTGCCAAAAATAAACATGTAGCTAGATGTCATTAGGTGACTTGGTTCTAGCCAACAGGATGCAAGGTGAAGTGATGTGCACAACAAATGAGTCCTGCACTTAGAAGGAAATGATGGTCCCTCCTCTCCTGTACCCTGTCCTTCCCTCCTGACCCTCCCCATTTCTGGCTGGAATTTGGATAGGGTGCCCAGCCCCTTCATACCTGCAATTCTCTGGCCTTATAGTCTCCCAAGTAGCTGGGATTATAGGAATGCACCACCATGCCTGGCTAATTTTTGTATTTTTAATAATGACAGCATTTCGCCATGTTGGCCAGGTTGGTCTAAACTCCTGGCTTCATGTGATCCACCTGCCTCAGCCTCCCAAAGTGCTGGGATTACAGGCGTGCGTGTATCCCAGCACCCGGCTATTTTGTGCATAATTATTAGTGAGATGGGTCAACTTTCCAATTTGTTAAACTTCACAGTTCAAAATTTGTGTGATTCTATAATTAGTTAATTCTTTATTCCAAGAAATCTAAAATGTGCACATCTTAACCTGATTTGCTTTTTGTAGGGGTAAGGTGATCTTACCAATTTAAAAACATTAGACTGAAACAGAGATCTATGAAATCCAACTAGTATTATACAATTGACTAATGCCCTGATTAGCATCTATTCCAATTTTGTTCTCACTTAAAAAGTGGTGTACATATTTGAAAAAGGAAGGAATACTTATTTTGTTATTCCCTGAGGGATTTAAAAACTAAGACTGAATGAACGAGAAAAGGCTAGTTAAAAATAAGAAAAGGTTCTAGAACACAAGGAATTAAAAAAGGGGGGAAATCTATGAATAAGAAGAAAATCACATCCAGAAATAAAACTTCTAAAATCAGCAGCACATTATAGAGCTCATTGCCTTTGAGAAGCTCAGCAAAAAAAAAAAGAAGAAAGAGAGAGAAAAAGGAAAGAAGGAGGGAAAGAAAGAAAGAAGAAATCAAGCAGGCATGGAGGGACACATAGGATCTTGAATAACTGAATTACTTTGTCAAATCATGAAAATCAAGAGTACAGGTATCAAGAAATAGGAGAAGGCACCAAAACTATATACATGTTATAAATGGCTCAGAAATAAATGAAAGCAGCTATTTGTTCTATTAAATATATTATGGCGATTTATAGTTACTAAAGCATATGGTAGGCTCAAATTGAAATATAAAAGACTTACCTAAGATGCCAAAATAGAAACTGCCCTATCCTCCGATTAGCAAGTGCTCTTTCTAATAGGAATCTAGAGAGGGCACAATCAAGAAAAGGCTCATACTTTAAAACTTGCACCAGTTGTAAAAGATATTGAGAAAGTTCTTCATCACTGAAAGAAACAAAAGACACAGTGAGTAAGCAAACAACCTGTGGCAGGAAAAGATCCCTTCCTGTCAAACTATCAAATGTGAACTTGTTGAAACACAATGGTTCTTTTGGGCCAGGCTTGTTACATGCTTGTCTTCACTGAACCACTGTTAAAATACCACAAAACAAGCTAAAGATTTCAGATGGGGAAAGGGGAGTGAAGAGGGTCAAAGAACAGATACAAGAGATATTTTAATCAAATGAATTAGATTGTGATATGGTCTGGCTTTTGTCCCCACCCAAATCTCACCTCAAATTATAATCCTTATAATCCCCATGTGTCGGAGGAGGGTCCTGGTAGAGGGTAATTGAATCAATGTGGCCCCCCCATGCTAATCTCATGTAGTGAGTGAGTTCTCATGAGATTTGATGGCTTCATGAATGGTGGTTTCCCCTGCTCTTTCCCTTTTCCTGCCACCTTGTGAAGATGGTACTTGCTTCACCTTTGCTTTCCAGCATGATTCGAAGTTTTGTGAGGCCTCCCCAGCCATGTGGAACTGTGAGTCAATTAAACCGCTTTCCTTTATAAATTACCCAGTCTCAGGTATTTCTTTATAACAGTGTGAAAATAGACTACTACAGATTGTTAAAATTGATGACTGTATTTCTAGTCAGCTAAGAGTTAGCAAAAATATTAGACACCTCAATACTGATTTCTGATCATGCTAAAAAATTAATGTGCTTAGCTGAACAATCATTTTTTAAATAAAAATCCCAGTAATTTCACAATTTATTTTCCTTTGCTATCATTAGGATTAAGTAAGTTCTCCCAGATAACCAATGAACAATTAACATCTTAACTTCAAATAGTTTGAAGGATGAGAAAGTGAATACATTTATAAGTGGGAATTGATCACTGAATTAATATAACATACACTATTGTAATTAACTGAGCTGAATTAGTTAAGGTTAGTGGTTCTCTATTTTCTGTCAATCTCCAGACCATTCACCTGTAAACACACTCCCATCAGAGGCAATTCCAGCAGTATGAAGTATGAGGCCCAAGTGCTCCACTTAATGTCTATAGTCTTGGGTAATAAATAGTTAAGGAATTAGTAGTCTAAGGCAGATATCTGGGATTGAAACCCAGGGCACTATTGGAAAAAAAAAACAAAACCTCATAACCAGAAAATCTGACAATAGAAAAACCACCAGAATTAGCTACATGGTATACACAGATCATAGCAATCTCTTCAGAGGGATCAATGCATTTAAGAAAAACACTTGGTTCTGCCCAAGGAGAACCAGGTGGCCCCTCCACAAGAGGTCTCCAATGCAAACTTAAGGAGATGGTGGAGCAACCGGCAATTCATTTTTTAAAACTACCTATAACACAATCTCAATTAGGCTTATTGTAAAATTCATGCCCATTATATAACCTGTAAATAGTGTAAAAGCTAGGAAGTATAGGAATAATAGAAGAAGGCTTCCTCTTCTCTCACATTTCTAATTTCACTCCCCAGAAATAAGCACCATTGGTGAGTCTGGTTAATTTCTTTTGGATACCACGTAGCGTAAAACATATACAATTTTAAAAAGAAAAAATGATCACACTATCCATACTATTTTGAGAGCTTTCATTTTTCAAAAACCATAAAGTACATAAGCCTCATTTTTGAGGGTAGAAAGAAAATAGATAAACTTCATTGTTTGAGACATTCATTTCTTCAGTGAATCTCATAGATTCTCACAAATGCACCACCCAAAGGAGACTGTACAAACATGTTCACCGCAGCATTTTTTATAATAGGGAAATGTGGAAAAACTTAAATGTTACTTAATAGAGAATTAAATAAGATATATCCCTATGACAGAATATTACAAAGTAAAGGAATAAACGACATTTAAACATAATGGGAGAGACTAACCTCAAAATCCTAATGTTGATTTTTTTTTGATGGGGAGGAGGGTGGGGGACAGAGTCTCACTCTGTAGCCCAGGCTGGAGTGCAGTGGCACAATCTTGGCTCACTGCAACCTCCGCCTCCTGGGTCCTGGTTCAAGCAATTCTCCTGCCTCAGCCTCCCGAGTAGCTGGGATTTCAGGCATGTGCCACCATGCCCAGCTAATTTTTGTATTTTAGTAGAGATGAGGTTTAACCATGTTGGCCAGGCTGGTCTCGAACTCTTGATCTCATGATCTACCTGCCTCGGCCTCCCAAAGTGCTGGGATTACAGGCATGAGCCACCGAATTTTTATTTTATTTTATTTTTTGAGACAGGGTTTCACTCTGTCACCCAGGCTGGAGTGAAGTGGCACCATCTCGCTCCTGCAAGGTCCGCCTCCAGGGCTCAAGTGATCCTCCCACCTCAGCCTCCCAAGTAGCTGGGATCGAAGGTGCGCACCTCCACGCTGAGCTAATATCTCCATATTTTTGGTAGAGATGGGGCTTAACCATGTTGCCCAGTCTGGTCTCGAACTCCTGGGCTCATTGATCTGCCTGTGTTGGCCTTCCAAAGTGATGGGATTATAGGCATGAGCCACTACAACTGGCTGGTTTTTTTCCTTTTTTTTTGAGACGGCGTCTCGCTCTGCCACCCACGCTGGAGTGCAGTGGCTCAATCTTGGCCCAATGGAACCTCTGCCTCCTGGGTTCAAGTGGTTCTCTTGTCTCAACCTCCCGAGTAGCTGGGATTACAGGCGTCTGCCACCATGCCCAGCTAATTTTTTGTATTTTTAGTAGAGAAGGGGTTTCACCATGTTGGCCAGGCTGGTCTTGAACTCCTGACCTCAAATAATCTGCCTGCCTTGGCCTCCTGAAATGCAGGGATTACAGGTGTGAGCCACTGCATCCAGCCATCTAGCCAAATTTTCAAAAAGCAAGATATAAACTAATGCATATGGCAAGACATATTTGTGCAATAACAATTCCACATCTGTATTTTCATAGACATACATGATGAAACAGAAAAATGTGACATAGAAGCATACACACCAAATTCATTATAATGTTTGCCTCTGGGAAGGAAGAGAAGTAATCAAGACTGGGTAAGAAAACTACGAGGACTTCAACTTTAATTGTAATGTATTTGCTTAACAATATATCTATTTTTAAACCCATGACAAAAATTAACATTTCTTAATTCTGGATAGGGGACAGACTGTGTGAAGAAAAGAAGTAGCACAGCAGGTTTGGCTGCTACTCTTTAACAAGTCTGCTTATAGGATCGGCCCATGGCTGACATCTGGGAGTTAAGATTTCTGAAGGGTTCCTACTACCTTCCTAATTGATAAGTGGCTCAGTGCACCTAAACTGTTTGTGCAAACAATGGTTTATGTTGTATACCCACTTTACTCCTGGGAGTATAGAAATCTGGTACATGCTAGGCAGAGGGTGCTTATGTGATAGCTGCCAGTAAAAACCCTGGCCACCAAATCTCTAACAAGCTTCCCGTGCAGACATGTATTATCACAACTCACTCATGATAGAATTAAGTGTTTGGTGTGACTTCATTGGAAAAGGACTCTTACAAGCTTATGTATGCCTGTTTTCCTCATGACTTCACCCCCATTAACTTTTTCTCTATTCAAATTTTGCTCTGTATCCTTTTGCTGCAATAAATTATATCTGTAAATGACTATATGCTGAGGTCTGAGTCCTTCTAGTGAGTCATCAAACCTGAGGGTGATCTTGAGGACCTTTGGACACAATGTGCTTTTGTTTTGTTCTAGTATAAATGTTGAGTGGGGGGAAGCGGCAGGAGTACAGGAGCAAATGTGTTCTTTGAACTGTGAGTAATTCTAATCCCTTTTCTTTCTTACGAGACATCAAGGACACACCCTTGTCCCAAACCCACCCAAGTTATTCCTTGACCCAAAGAAAACCAGCTGCAGAAGATACCTCATCTGTTGCAGGCAGCCTACAGCATATTCTCGAACGTACTGATCTGGATAGTTGAAATCCAGAAGCTCTAGGGCCTCCCGGGGGGGCAGTTTAGGCCAAATCTGAAGCAGCGCCTGAAGCTGTTTAAAAAAATGAAAATGGTTCAGAAATAATGGGGGACAAAGGTAATCTAATTTTCCTTGACACACAAGAGCACTGAGATGGGTCAAAAGAAGGGAAAGCACACTTTTAATTACTGAGGCCTCAAAAATCCATTCCTGTTAATATAAACTAATAAAGATTGCCTTTGTTGTTGAAACATTCTATAGACAAGTTTAAAAAGCTATGAAGTACTTACCCCCAAATAAACTTTATGGGTGAGAGTAAAAAAAAATGTTTAATCTGTAGCCCTTATAAAACTCAAACCCCATCTGAGAAAATCTTATTCCTTAGTATTAATTTTACTCATTGGATTTTCTTGGGTATCACATAAGTACCACTGACATCAATGTCATGGAAGGTATACGATATACATGCAAGATCAGTGCTATAAAACTATGGTAAATAGATGGCAGTGATTAGATTTCCTCTACTTGATTGCTCAAAGTCATATTGGGAGAGGTGGTCAGCAAGCGCTTGCTAGCTGTCTTGTGGATGTTATGTTTGATTTTCAGATCAATTAAGCTTTGAGAATTCAATAAAAACGGTTAATATTTTATTACTTAAGTTATTCAACCCGTCACTAATTATGGCAAGCTCTCTCCAAAAAGTCAACAATATGTAAATGAGTATCCAGCAGCTAAGTTAAATGATATTTTCCCATATCAAGCAAAAGTAAATAAAAGTTAAGTTTACTAAAGATAATTTAACTTAATATTTTCAGTTGTTTTACATTTAATAAATATTTTTGGGAAAACAATACTTTTGAATGATTTTCTAAAAATGTAATTACTTCATTATTAGCATATATTTATATAAATTGTCTTTTTTTTTTTTTTTTTGAGACTGAGTTTTGCTCTCGTTGCCCAGGCTGGAGTGCAATGACGTGATCTCGGCTCACTACAACCTCTGCCTCCCGGATTCAAGCGATTCTCCTGCCTTGGCCTCCCGAGTAGCTGGGATTACAGGTGCCCACCACCATACCCAGCCAATTTTTTATGTTTATTTTTAGTAGAGACGGAGTTTCACCATGTTGGCCAGGTCTCCAACTCCTGACCTCAGGTGATCCACCCAGCTCTGTCTCCCAAAGTGCTGGGATTACAGGTGTGAGCCACTGTGCCAGCATAAATTGTTATATTATATATGTAATTTGATACGTTACAATTCACTTAAGTGAAAAAATTACATAGATAATTATTTAGCAAATACAGTGAAATGCTAGTAGTTTTTAAATTTCAACTTTCTTTTAAGAGACAGGGTCTCATTCTGTTGCCCAGCCTGGAGTGCAGTGGCACCATCATAGCTCACTACAGCCTTGAATTCCTGGCTACAAGCGATCCTCCCATCTTAGCCTCCTGAGTAGCTAGGACTACAGGCACACACCACCATGCCCAGCTAATTTTATTTTATTTATTTATTTTTGTAGAGATAGGGTCTCACTATGTTGCTCAGGCTGGTCTCAAATTCCTAGCCTCAAGTGATCTTCCCAACTCTGCTTCCCAAAGTGCTGGGATTATGGGCTTGAGCCACCATACCCAGCTTAAATGTTAACTTTAAATTTAAGTTTTACTTAGTTATTCTTAACCCTGTATTAAATAAAGCTTGCTCCTTTTTTTATGTATAAAGCACAGATACACATACAGTACATGAACGGATGTACCATGTATCTGTAAAATCAAAATTTCAAGGGTTATTGCGGGGAAAAAAGGTCTATAAAAACTCTTAAGGGTATAGTGATGAAAGCCCATAAGAAATACTGGTATAAAGACATAAAGCACCAACCTCATCCCCACTTTTTCTCCCTGCTTTGCCCAAGGCCCTAATGGACCAGCAATTTTCATTATGGACAGAAGAGCTGGGAAGAGACTATTTTCTGAGGTTTTGAAACAGCAGTAATTAACTCCTAGTATCTCCAATTAATATCTGGAATATGCTATCCATAAATAATACTGAAAATGAGAGATAACATTTTGTAATAGTAGAGGTTCAGCAATGTTGTAGTTAAAAATTCTACCATTAAAAAGTAATAACTTTTTGTAAGGTTATTTATAATTACTAAAAATTAAATTATAAGTGTAAAATTAATTGCCAAAACTCACCAAATCTCTCTTTAAGACAGCTTTTAAGGGTATAGTAAGAAATTTTTTCCATTGTGATTCTAATGAAATAATAATATGATGCATTTCTTAGATATGCAGTCAGCACTAGACACTATCCTAAAGAAATAGGGCAAATGTGCCAAGTTAAAAAATGCCTAGATTTTATTTTCCATTACTGAAGGTTCCTGGAAAATGAATCCAGGATTTAGACAATAAATCAGCGGCTAGAAGACAATAACTATTCTAGAGCAATGAAAATTAAATAGTTCCTTTTGAGTCTAATTTGGTCTAAGGTAGAAACAGTTTAAACAAGGTACATACAATAATGTAATTATATAACGTTTCCAAAGATTGATTGATTGTTTATTTATTTAATTATTTGAGACAGGGTCTCCCTCTGTCACCCAGGCTAGAATGCAATGGCACAATCTCAGCTCACTGCAACCTCAGCCTCCTGGGCTCAAGTGATCCTCCTGCCTCAGTTTCCCTAGTAGCTGGAACAGGTGTGTGCCACCACATCAGGCTAATTTTTCTATCTGTTGTAGAGACACGGTTTCACCATGTTATCCCGGCTGGTCTCAAATTCCTGATCTGCCTACCTCCGCCTCCCAAAGTGCTGGGATTACAGACATGAGCCACCAACCCTGGCCATTTTTCTTTTTTTGAGACAGGATCTCACTCTGTTGCACAGGTTGGAGTGCAATGGCATTTGGCTCACTGCAGCCTCAACTTCCAGATTCAAGCAATCCTCCCACTTCAGCCTCTCAAGTAGTTGGGCCTACAGGTACATGCCACCATGCCCAGCTAATTTTTGTATTTTTTATAGAGATGGGGTTTCGTCATGTTGCCTAGGCTGGTCTGGAACTCCTGAGCTCAAGCGATCCAACTGCCTTGGCCTCTCAAAGTGCTGGGATTAGAGGCGTGCATCACCGTGCCTGGGTCCAAAAATCTTTAGACACTAAAAGTAAACACAAAAGAAATCCTTTCTACACGTAATTTGAGAAGTGAAACAATAAAACCAAAGATTTTTAAAATGAATATAATTAAGATAAATCTGTATTTCTTCACTATATTTTTAGTCACTATAAATTTACTAAGACTACATACTAGAGAGATTGATTGAACTTAGTAACATGAAAACAATTGGTTATTTTAGTAGACCAAATTTGTTTTTTTTTTAATTAAAAAAACCATTTCAAAGGTCTTTTGACTGAGCACTGGTGGGTCGTTTGAACAGAATAAATGCCAGTGCCTTTGGGCAGGGTCTTGAAAATTAAATCAAGGAACTAAAATTTGGTGTGTGTTTTTTTTTTTTTTCTTTTTAGATGGCGTTTCACTCTAGCCGTCCAGGCTGGAGTTCAATGGCACAATCTCAGCTCACTGTAACCTTCGCCTCCTGGGTTCAAGCAGCTCTCCTGCCTCAGCCTCCCGAGTAGCTGGGATTACAGGCGTTCGGCATCATACCCAGCTAATTGTTGTATTTTTAGTAGAGACAGGGTTTCACCAAGTTGGCCAGGCTGGTCTCGAACTCCTGATCTCAGGTGATCCACCTGCCTCGGCCTCCCAAAGTGCTGGCATTACAGGTGTGAGCCACCACATCTAGCCAATATGGTGTTTTTTTGAAGCAAAACGGTCTTTTTTCTATTCTGCCAAAAGGCATACGTTCAGTAATACCGGACAACTGAAATGAATGTTCAAATTGATCTGAATGATAGGTGATCTAAAATGTTATTCTCTATAATGGATGTAATTTTCAAATAATGAACATTCTAGAACAGGCATTGCAAAGAGTCTTAAGATTTAAAACTGTGGAGTTCACTGATGAAGCTGGTAGAAGGTACCCAGGTCTTAGCAAGTGCTATTTTGATAGATAATTGTTCCAAGATCAGTGTTTCAATTGTATTTGGTGAAAGGTATGGCAATCCTACCCGAAATCTGAGATTTTTAAATCTTGAAAATGTTCTGGTCCATTAATTGGAGTATTAGAGTTTAAAACCTCAAAATTTCTCCTGCTTAAATTCTCCAATCTATGAAAACATACCTATGAGAAAAGGAAACTTTATGTGAAACCAACCAAGTACCATATACCCAAAAAAAGTTACAGAAGCCATCTTTTGTTACCTGAGCAACATCCTCAAGTTTATTCCACTTGATTGACAGCAGTAATTTTGGCAGTGACTGTGGGAAATTCTCTCGGCAGTCTTGTCGCAAAGTCCAAATAAGATCCATTTCATTTTCACACAGTTGAGACAAAGGATCCCTGTCCAAGATTTCTTTCAATACAGGAAGAAACTTTTTTCCACCTCGACTCTAAGAAAGAAAAATGCTCATTATAGAATTGTGCAAACGCCACTGGTAAACATTCAGTAAATTTATAAACATTTATGTAATAAATGAACCTAAATATGTGAGTTATAAAAATATAATTCCATTAAAAAAATAAAGGATCCTTTATTAAATTTCTAAGCTAAAGAGAAAGAGATTCTCAAAATAGTTTCTAAAAACCTAAAAAATGTAAACTATATAAACGCTGGGTGGCAGTATTGCTTTTCAGATAAAAATCCAAGTCAGGACAGGCAAGGGGGGCTCACGTGTGTAAACCCAACACTTTGAGAGGTCAATGTGGGTGGACTGCCTGAGCTCAGGAGTTTCCGACTAGCCTGGGCAACGTGGTGAAAACCCATCTCTACAAAAAGTACAAAAGAAAAAAAAATTAGCCAGGCGTAGTTGTGCACAACTGTAGTCCCAGGTACTCAGGAGGCTGAGGCAGGAAAATCACTTCAGCCTGGGAGGCAGAGGTTGCAGTGAGCCAAGGACTGGACCACTGAATTCCAGCCTGGGTGACAGAGCAAGATCCCGTTTCAAGAACAAACCCACAACCAAATCATTTACTATTTGAACTGAATTTCTTTAGTTTTCAAATACTACAAACAAAAAACCAAAGATGATCTAAACATATGAGGCTAAAAATAAAAGTAAGGGGTGCCTTCTTGGCTTGTGCCCTTACTCAAAGGCCTAAAATCTCCTTAGATTATGAGTCAAATGTTGGCTAAAACTAAACATGGAAAAATTCAGTTCTCTCATTTTCCTTCCCAATCCCTACAAGAAAATACTAAAAAAAGAATATGGCCCATGTTGTTTTGGATCCAGACTCTCTGAATTCCACAAAAGAAAGAGGTGTGCTTCCCCATGCTTACATCAAAATTATATAACTTTACTCAAAACATATTTTCCTAAAAATCTCTTTCCAACATTATCTGAGAAGAGCCTGTAAGTATCTATAATCTATTATTACATTACTTTATACTTGACATTATTTTAACTGGGATTTCATATGAACATGAAAATGAATAGAATTATCACATTATTAGTTTTCAAAAGTAATCCAATTGAAAATAGCATATAGCTAAATAAAAAAGAATGGAAATACTAAGTATAATTTTATTAAAGTAAGAGAAGTGATTTTTGGACACTGGCCTTCAGGGAGACACATTACTGAGAAGAAAACAGACCAAGACAGATAAGAACTAAAGCTGTTTAACTCTGCTAAATTAAGTTGAAAGTTTAAGCTTTCCTCAGCTGAAAGTTTACTTTAAGAGTTAAATACTTTGTTATAATACAAAAAAAGATTAAGTTAATACTTGTATTCTCTTCAGTTTGTCCATTTGTTAATGGAGATTTTAATACTTTCTTGTTATTACAATGGCAATAAAGACATGCATGAAAATGCTTGAGAAACTGAAAATTCCATGAGTCTTTCTAGCACTATATTTCTCCCAAAGAGACCAAAGTATAGAGTAGAACAGCTGGAAATTGTATCTAAGAAGTGGAAAGAGGATTGTTTGACACTGGGTAGAGTGAAACTAAGCTGAAGAACAAGCACCAATTGGCCAATAAACAGTTCTCATCTGTCTACAGCCTTCCTGACATAACTGTAATGCTTTATATTTAAAACCTTTCCCTGGCTCTGCCATTGTCTACAGAATAAAATTCAAGCTAGTCTCAAAGGATATGAGGACCCTGAAGACCTTGTCTCATACTTTTCTAGTTGCTCTAAATCTCTCGAATTATACTTGACTATTAATAATTCAAACTGGTTGCTGTATCCTCTACTACATACTGCAGTGATACTCATTAGCACTTTTTAAGAAATACTGTTCATTCTACTTTTCATGCTCTCAAATTATAATCATCTCAAAATGGAAGTCATATCTTCTTCCCATGTATGTCCCTAGTACAGAACAGACAATACATAAAATAAATAAAAAATGAAAACAAATTTGTCATGAACATATTTACATTAAAATTCTGAATCAAGCTATCTTCTATTATAATAAATAACTCTAACAGAATTAAATAACTAAACAAAACAGACTAGGAGATAATTCACTAATTCTCTATATTAGATATCTTTTGACAAGAGTTTAAAAGTTACATCTAGAATAAAGGTCCCTGAAATACACAAATAAGCTAATCATTCGAATGAGACCAGTTTTCTGATTAGCATATCACTCAGGTCAAGTAGATAGAAAAGGTCAGGCAGGCAGATAGACAGGCAGGCAGGCACACATACACATGTATGTTCTAGGTGTTTTGCCCAAATCTCTTATTTATTCTAGTTATTGAGGATGATCAATATATGACTTCTTTCCAGTATCTAAAAATATTAGCTACCTGGGAATAATTAACAGAAAAGTTGGTAAGCTGGGAAAATTACCAGACCCTGGAAAACTAAGTCAAAGGAAGTATGCCACATACCCTCATGGTCATTGAAATGAAATAGAGAGTGAAATATGCTCCATTTCATTTTCTTTATGTAGAAATTACCACTTTGTGTCAAACCCAAGGAGCCTCTTGCTTAATATCTACCTCTGACAAAGACACAAAGAAATATTATCTTCTCACAAACAGCAATTTTACAGGTTAAACACCCTTGTTTCCCTTAGGATTTCATTATAGATAAATCTTCCATTACATTAGAAAAGGGTTTTGTTTGCTTGTTTGCATTTTGAGAAAGGGTCTCTCTCTGTTACCCAGGCTGCAGTGCAGTGGCACAATCTGGCTCATTACAGCTTCAACTTCCTGGACTCAAGGATCCTCCCACCTCAGCCTTTTGGGTAGCTGGGACCACAAGTGTGCACCACCATGTCCAGCTCATTTTTATATTTTTTGTAGCTATGGGGTTTCTCCATGTTCCCCAGGCTGGTCTCAAATTCCTGAGCTCCAGCAATCTACCTGCCTCACCTTCCAAAATGTTGGAATTACAGGCATGAGCCACTGTGTCTGGCCATAAAAAGTTTTATAAATTTTAATATCTATATTCCCATAAGATAATGATTTTTCCAAATGTTCTGTACTCCCTTTCAAATATCAACATTGAAAAAATATAAAAACATGAAAAGCTTATATTTTAACAAGTTGAAGAATTCCAAGTTTTAATAAATTAGACAGATCGGATTCTACAATATCCGCTTTAAGATAGCCAAAGACGAATCAAATAAGTAAACTCCAAATTCTTGGGCTCTTATAGGTAGGCAGATACAGCTCACTGTACTAAAGAAAATAAACACAAAAATACTATATACCTAATTATAGTGGTTTTATATTTAGAGACTCAACCTACAAAGCGTACATAATTGGGTTTCACTAAAAAATGATGTCATCAGCCAGGTGCAGTGGCTCACGCCTGTAATCCTAGCACTTTGGGAGGCCGAGGTGGGTGAATCATGAGGTCAGGAGTTCAAGACCAGCCTGGCCAACATGGTGAAACCCTGTCTTTACTAAAAATACAAAACTTAGCCGAACGTGGTGGTGGGCGCCTGTAATCCCAGCCTCTCAGGAGGCTGAGGCAGAGACTTGCTTGAACCCGGCAGGTAGAGGTTACAGTGAGCTGCGATCATGCCACTACACTCCAGCCTAGGCCACGAAGGGAGACTCTGTCTCAAAAAAAACCCAAAAATGTCATCAGAATTTGAAAATAAAACTCCTACCCAAATCTGTTATTGCAAACAACACAGAGTGTGAATTGTTAGTGTCAGAGAAAGACAGACAGCTGTTATGTTCAAAAAGCTAGCAAAAGCTAGCAGGCTGAGTATAATTTGGTAGATCGAAGTTAGACCTCTACAGGCTGCTGCAAGGTGTAAACACCCTGAAGACCTAGGAATAAGCTAAGTGGGGAGAGCAGTGGAGCTGCATAATTGTACTGTTATTGTTTACTGAGGTATGAAAAGCATAACATTGAATAATGCCAAGGTAAAAACTACCAAAAAGCCTAAACCCAAAATCTTAGATTCTTCTATAAAACAACAAAAATATCAGTAATGAAAAATTATACTGTACAGTATAACTGAAGAACTTAAATACATGTTCAAATGCTTGTACCAAAATAAGCTAAAAGTGGTAGAAAGCAATGAAAAATTACAACTATATTTTCTACTGTTTTTATGTTTAGATTTTTTAAAAATCACAAACACACATATTATGATATAATAGTGATTACTGACCAAAATTAAAAAAAAAAACAAAAACACGTTGCTATAAGCACATGGGAAAACACAAAAACAAAAACCTATGGTTCCTTTTCCTTCCCTATGGAAGGCCACAGACTCATCTGTCATCTTCACAAGGGGTGGGGATGCAGATGGCATGTTAACAGTGTGCTTGCTGGGGACAGATGGTTGAGTTAATTAATTAAGTGTTGCCCAGACATACAGAATTGACCAACACAAAGCAGTCAAGGATAATGAGGCAGAGACTAAGAAGACAGTTATAAGACTAGAAGACTGAATACAAACAGGGGATTGAGCAAATAAGTAAATATATCAAGGTTAACAGGAATCCAGATTTCTCACTGTTAGAAAAGGAAATAAAAAATATGAAAAGACAAAGACTAGAAAATATCCATATGGATCCATATTAGAGGTATTGATAAGAACTCACGGTCTTTAATAGATAAATAAATATATCTCTGTGTATATTTATTTTCCCAAACATATGCAGGTAAACAAATATATACTGTCTAGCTCTGTTTCACAAAAGGGCCTGGAAGCAATTGTGCTCCTGCATTCTTCAAAGAGCACTACTTGGGTTATGTACAGTGTCAATAATAAGCATATTCAGGGCCTAGATACTACATAAGCCAGGTGCGGTGGCTCACACCTATAATCCCAGCACTTTAGGAGGCTACTGAGCCCAAGAGTTCAAGAACAGCCTGGGCAACAAAGTGAAACCCCTGTTCTACTAAAAAAAATAGTCGGGTATAGCAGCATGTGCTTGTAAGTTCCAGCTACTTGGGAGGCTGAGGTGGGAGGATCACTTGAGTTCAGGAAGTCGAGGCTGCAGTGAGCCATGATCATGTCACTGCACTCCAGTCTGGGCAACAAAGTGAGTTCCTGTCAATCCATTTCATCCATCTGTTTGTCAATCCATCCATCCACCCACCCACCCATCCACCCATCCATCCATCCATCCATCCATCCATCCATCTATACATCCCTGCATACTTTTCACAAATAAAAGGAATAAACTGAATATAAAAAATGAAAACTCTTTGGAGAAGTGGTTGATTCCAAGGCTGGGGTAGGGAAAGTACTAGATAAGCATGGAATATGCTGTTGTATCAGAAAGAAGGAAATGCTCAAAGAATGACAGGAACAAAGCAAAAAGACACGGGGACCGCTTACATGGGCTCCCATAAGCCAGATCTGGAATAAATTAAACATTAAGATAAATGACAGTAACTAATTATAAATCATTAAATAAAATAGAAATCACATATCCATCTCCTATAAATTAAAAAAAAAGGAAGAAATAAGAAAGAGACAGATGGGGTAGGAGTTCAAGGCTATAGTGAGCTATGTCTGTACCACTGCACTCCAGCCTGGGCAACACAGCAAGGCCCTAATTCTAAAAAATATATTAAATAAATAGATGAGGTAGAAGAAAAGCCTCTCTTCTACGTTATAAGCCAACTAATAAATCCAAAAGGAAAAGCAAGATTTAAAATGGGCAACTCATTGCAGTAACATTGATTCAAGTATTATGTATTAGTGAATGCAAAAAAAAGTGGGTGACAGCTTAATCTGAAATAGAATATTTACTTAGTGTCAAAATATTCCCTCACAAAACATTTATTTATTTATTAACTTTATAGTAGAAAACCTAGCAGATACCATACTAACCAAGGGATAACAGTTAACATCTAGAGTAGTGGTAAAAATCGACACTGCCTCCTGATAAAATGCAGTAAGAAAACTACACCTTTACTTCTTTGATAGTCATACTTAAAATGCATAACTGGGATCCTAAACATGACAAAACATCATGCATATCCAAACTGAGGAACATTCTATAAAATAATTGGTCTGTATTCTTCAGAATGTCAGTATTAAGGATTTAAAAAAAGAAGAAGAAGAAGACTGAAGAACTGTTTCAGATGGAAGGAAACTAAAGATACCTGGCAATGAAATGCAACAAGTAACCAGAGGTTGGATCCACAACTTAATTTGAATAAAACCTGTAGATTAGATAGAACTGACTCAGTATTATTTTCCTGACTTACATGACTATACTCAGGTTATGTATAAAAAAGCTTTTTTTTTTTTTTTTGAGATGGAGTTTCGCTCTTGTTGCCCTGGCTGGAGTGCAATGGTGCGATCTCGGCAACCTTGCCTCCTGGCTTCAAACAATTCTTCTGCCTCAGCCTCCTGAGTAGCTGGGATTACAGGCACCTGCCACCATGCCTGGCTAATTTTGTAAAAAATACCTTTTTTTTATTTTTAAGGAAATACTGAAGAATTAAGGGGTAAAAGGGCATGATGTAAGTCACTTAATTTCAAACAATTCAGAAAAAAGAAACCACACAGAGAATCATAAAACAAATATACAATGTTACCAGTTGGGAAACCCGAGTGTCAAAATATGCTCACATAAAACATTTAATTTATTTATTATAAAGGGTATATGAAAGTGAAGGGTATATGAAAGCTCTCTGTAGTCTTATAAGTTTTCAGGAAGTTTGAAATTATTTTTAAAAAGTGCTTGCTATTTCCTTTTCCTGAAATTCAAGGCTGTAAGGCCTCCAAGTCATTCTACTAAGAAAACATTCTAGGTAGATGACCAGAATTTCTATAGACTAAAGGTCAAGTCATCACCTGCATTCTCTAAAACCTGTCATTACCATTTTGTACCTGGGTCCCTGCAAAAAGAGAAACACTTCGAATAAGACAAGATAAACTTTACTTATAACTTAGGTGTTTCAGATTAGAGCAAAGTTTCTTAACTCCATGCTACTAATACTTTGCCGAGGAAAGAAGGGTGTCATCCCATGCATTGTAGCGTGTTCAGCGGCTTTGCAGACCTCCAGTGACAAGATGCTAGCTGTACACTCCACCGAGTTGTGACAATCAAAAATATCTCCAGATATTGCCCAAATGCCCCCAGGGAGGGCAAAAAAGCTGCAGGTTGAAAATCACTGGATAAGAAGGTCCAAAACTACCAATGCAGCTGAGCACAGTGGCTCATGCCTATAATCCCAGCACTTTGGGAGGCTGAAGCAGGATAATCACTAGAGCCCAGGAGGTCAAGAGCAGCCTGGACAACACAGTGAGACCCTGTCCCTACAAAAAATTAGTAAGGTGTAGTGGGCTTTGCCTGTGGTCCCAGCAACCTAGGAGGCTAAGGTAGGAGGAATACTTAACCCTGGGGGGTCAAGACAGCAGTAAGCTATGATCACGTCATTGTACTCCAGCCTAGGTGACGGCGTGACACCTTACCTCAAAAACAAACAACAAAAGGACTCTGCCAAATCTATAATCATAAGTCACAAATAATGTATTTTTCTGAGTCTGCAGACCCAGGATCCTCAGCAACCTGCTTTTTTTTTTTTTTACTCTATTAGAATGGCATATATAAAGTAACAAAAACAGGCCAGGGGCAGTTACTCATGCTAATACTTTGTATTAGCAGTTGTAATGCTAATACTTTGGGAAGCCAAGGCAGGCAAACTGCTTGAGACCAAGGGTTTGAGACTACCCTGGGTAACATGGTGAAAGCCCATCTCCACCAAAAAATACAAAAATTAGCTGGGTGGCCGGGCGCGGTGGCTCAAGCCTGTAATCCCAGCACTTTGGGAGGCCGAGGTGGGTGGATCACGAGGTCAAGAGATCAAGACCATCCTGGTCAACACGGTGAAACCCCGTCTCTACTAAAAATACAAAAAATTAGCCGGGCATGGTGGCGCATGCCTGTAATCCCAGCTACTCAGGAGGCTGAGGCAGGAGAATTGCCTGAACCCAGGAGGCGGAGGTTGCGGTGAGCCGAGATCGCGCCATTGCACTCAAGCCTGGGTAACAAGAGCGAAACTCCGTCTCAAAAAAAAAAAAAAAAAAAAATTAGCTGGGTGAGGTGGTGCACACCTGTGGTCTCAGCTACTTAGGAAGCTGAGGTGGGAGGATCACCTGAGCCCAGGGAGGTCAAGGCCGCAGAGAGCCATGACTGCACCACCATACTCCAGCCTGAGAGACAGAGTGAGACCCTGTCCTAAAAAACAAACAAACAAGCAAAAAAACAGAAAATCACAAGTGTTGATAAGGACGTGGATAAATTGGAATCTTTGTGCACTGTGTGTGGAAATGTAAAATGGCACAGCTCCTGTAAAAGTGTGGCAGCCACTATAGAAAACACTACAGCAGTTCCTCAAAAAATTAAAAATTGAATTAAAATATGATCTAGTAATTCCATTTCTGGGTATATATCCAAAAGAACATTAAGTAGGATCCCCAAAAGGTATTTCTGGCTGGACATGATAGCTTACACCTGTAATCCTCGTTCTTTGGGAGGCTGAGGCAGGAGGACTGCTTGAGGCCAGGAGTTCAAGACCAACCTAGCCAATACAGAGAGATTTCATTTCTAAAAAGAAAAAGAAAAAAGGATTTCTATGCCCATGTTTATAGCAAAATGTAGAATATACAAACAGTGGAATATTATTTGGCTTTAAAAAGCAAGGAAAATCAGACACATACTACATGAATAAATCCTGAGAACATTATACCAAGTGAAAGCTAGTCAGAAGAACATGAATACCATGATTCCATTTGTGTGAAATACCTAAAGTAGTCAAATTCATAGAGATAGAAAGTAGAATGGTGGGTGCCAGGAGCTGGAGAGAGGGGGACAGTGAGGGGTTGCTGTTCAACGGATAAAAGTGTTTCCATTTAGCAAGACTGAAAAAGTTCTGGAGACCGGGTACACACAATAAAAATTGTTAAGATGGTAAGTTTTAAGTTATGTGTATTTTACTACAACTTAAAAACAATTTTTAATGCCAAAAGCAAGCTAAGTGCCTTAACAAGGTGATGGTAAGTTCACCTGATGAACTGTGTGTATATGTATTATATATAGATACACATATGTATGTTTAACATATGTACATATATGTATACACAATTCAGTAAGTAAACTTGCCATTATCTTATCAAGGAACTTAATTTGCCTGGCAGTCATATGAATAATGTAATGAGAATATAGTTCTCTTTATTCTTCTCTTCCAAAAGCCTATAAAGTATAAGGCATAGCTTTTTAAAAATACTAATCAATAACAGCTCTAGAAAACAAGAAAAAAGTACCTAACAAGGAAATTCTTTACTGAGAGAAAGCAGACAGGACCAGGGTTCATATCTTCTAAGATCCATGTATTAGTAAGAGTTGTTGTGCACACAATCCTGGGGTAACTCCAGATCAGAATCAAGGATACAAGGTGTGGGAGAAAGCCAGGGGCAATCTTAAGGAGGATTACTAAGGGATGTGCAAGTGGAGCAAATGCCTTGGCCAGGCATGCCCCATTCTCTGTCTGTGCTGAGCTGAGCTGGCAATGGCATCAGCCCCAGATTGAGGTGAGGAGCATGGGTACTGAGCTCTAGGGAGCCACCTGATCTCAGAAGGTACTGAAATTTCCACAAGCAGGAGATCCTAATTCCTACAGTTACTGAAGGCCTGTTATAGTGAACAGGCAGATAACCAGGGAGTCTCAAACAGAAGAGCTAAACTAAGATTCATCAAACATCTAAGGAAAACAAATCAAAACAAAAGAAAGTTGCCAAAATAAGAAAGCAAGTCCACTTTAAAAGCAAGATTGTTTATTTCCTGAAGAACTAAGATGACACTGAAAAAAAAATCAGAAATAGTTTAAACTAGCTTTTGAAATTAAAAAAGACAAGAAAAGAAAAAGAACAAAAAATAATCCCCAAACTGACTACTAATAAAGGAATACAAGTTAAAATTACATGGCACCATTTTTTTTGTTTCACTGGATTGATATATAATTAAAAGGGTTGGCAGAATTGCAAAGACAGGAACTCTTCCACAGGTAAGATGGTGGCATAAATTTTAAGTATTTTAGGATATGTAATTTGGCAGAATCTACATTAAACATGCACAAATATTTAGATCTAACAGTTTCACGTCTAGGAATCCTACAAAATACACATGTATATAAAGAAGCCTGTACAAAATAGATATCGCAGAACTGTTTTAATGGAGAAAAATTGAAAATAAGCAAAATATTCATCAAGATGATTCTGCACCTTTATTAACTACAAGATACTAATAATTAATGCTATAGAATGTTAGAAAGGTATTTTTAAAAGTGAAATAGACCTATTCATACTCACATGACAATATACACAAAGTGTATTAAATGAAAAAAAGTAATGTAGTAGAACATATATAAAAGTGGAAGCGATCTCAGATATATAAAGGTATCAATTGTTTTTAAAGGGAAAGATATTTACATACAAAGTTAGTATTGATAGCTACAAATTAAACTGTTTACAGTTAGCCTATGGAGAGGAAGGTAGGTGGGAGTCACAGAAAGAAACTTTCATTTAGTTTAAAATTCTTTTGTGTTTGAGATGGAGTCTTGCTTTGTAACCCGGGCTGGAGTGCAGTGGCACGACCTTGGCTCATTGCAATCTCCGCCTCCCGGGTTCAAGTGATTCTCCTGGCTCAGCCTCCTGAGTAGCTGGGATTACAGGTGCGTGCCACCACACCCGGCTAATTTTTTTATTTTTGGTAGAGATGAGGTTTCACCATGTTGGTCAGGCTGGTTTCAAACTCCTGACCGAACTCGTGATCCACCCACCTTGGCCTTCCAAAGTGCTGAGATTACAGGCTTGAGCCACCACGCCTGGCCAATTTCTTTTAAGGAGACAGGGTCTCACTCTGCCACAGCGGCCTCAGCTTCCCAGGCTCATGCCATCCTCCCACCTCAACCTCCCAAGTAGCTGGGACTACAGGCACATGCCACCACACCCAAATAATTCTTTTTTTTTTTTTTTTTTTTTTTGTAGAGATGGGGTCTCACTATGTAAACTCCTGAGTTCAAGCAATCCTCCTAGCTTGGCCTCTCAAAGTGCTGGAATTATAAGGGTGAGCCATCACACCCATCCTCACAATGTATTAATTGTACTTTATGCCTAATAAAAAACAAATTTTAAAAGTATATCAGACCTGGGCAAGATTACTTGCATGCTCAGTGTGCAGGGAACTCTCTGATTTAGGTCAGGTACAAGTTTATAGTAGAAATAGTAAAAATTCACTCACTTATTTGGGGTTCATGGAGCAATATTGTTTTATAAAGGGTAATGAGACAGAGGCACTTGAACCACCTGCCTGTGTAACTGTATCTCCTAAGCTTAAACTGTAATTATGTTTCAGTAATTGCCTAATAAGCTGATAAATGAACACCTGTAAGAAATTTGTTTTGTATCATTAAAGGTAACTGCTCTTGCAGTTCTCTCTTTTTAAAGTTCTTCTCTTGTGTTTTAAATTTATACACACACATTTTTTTAAATTATGTGTTTAAAAAGTCTCTGAGATTGCTTCCACTTTTATTTTACATTTTACTCTTTTAATAAACTCTCAATTCTTAGAGGTTCCAGGGCATTCTCAAGTCTACATGCTCAGCAAGAAAAAGCGGTCAAATACAATGATCCTATCACACCAGCCTCATCAATTGACCATGCAAATTTTTATCAGGCCATACATATATTTTAAGCTATTAAAATTTGCACAGTGTTTACAAATTATTATCTGAAACTATCTCCAGAAATCTGAATAACACAAAACTCTGGGAAAAAAAGACAGGGAGGAAGAATTTGGCTACTATGGTCCCAAACTGGCCCAAGAGCCTTCCTTAAACTTTAAAGACCAGGAGCCTGGCACTAACTGTTCCTCTTTCCTGAGGTCAAGCATTCAAATTCAAAAGATAAAATTTAAGCCACAAAACACCAGTAAGAAAGCAGTACCAGATGACTCACTTTGAGAAACTAGGCAAAGATTATGAGAGCTTTAATGGCAAAGGAGCAGAAAACCTAGGCCAGACATTTCACCAATTGGCCAAAATTTAATAGTGCTTTGATTCTGTGAGAATGGGAAAAACATACGCATTGTCTCCAGTTTGCCTCCTAGTCTCTATAACACTGCCATGCTACAGGTAGATGGCTTTATAAATAGACTTAAAAGTTAGAAACTGATGACAAGAGAATATCAGATTAGAGTTCAACAAAGTCAAACTAGAAAGAGCCAAAAAATCAAATTAAAAAAGCACAGATGGTATATATATTTATATATATGGAGAGAGAGAGAGAGACAGAGAGAAAATAGAGAGAGAGAGATGATAGATATAGCAACCTAAGTCAACAAAGTAATCTATGCATAGTATCTGAGTAGAAACAAATGGGAATAGTATATGTGGCAGAGACTACTATTTGACCCTCAATATCCATTCTCCACTTCTTCCTTTAGTGCTATAATCTCTTATTCTTAGCCAAGCACATGACTGATGGCCTCGCTAAAGACTGCACCTCTCAGATGCACGTGTATTTAGGTACGGACAGTAAGATCTGGCCAATGACGTGTGAGCCAAAATGATACATATTAATAGTATCCTAAATAAGAATGGGATGTAACCACTACTATTCCTTTTCCTATTCCTGCTGGCTGGAATATAGTAAAGAAGGAAGCTGAAGCAGTAATATTAAACTATGAAATAGAAAATACATATTAAATATGGCACAGCACAAAGATAGAAGAAATTTGGGTGCCCTGCTTGATGATGCATGTGCTTATTACTAAATCTCTTTGTTACATGAGAGAAATACAGCCTCCTCATTCAACTAAGTAATATTCACTATGACAGCATTGTTAATCTACGAGGTGCCAAAGCATCCCTTATAGATTACCTGCTAAACCTATACTTCTATCAGAAAAGGGTTTGCCCACTGAATGGAGATCACCCACAAATTGTGCTGCCATTTAACGAAACACTAATATGTGTATACTTACCCACACTCACAAACTGTTCTTGCATATGAGTTATGGTCTTCTGTGAGTTCATTCCTATGAGTTCATTACCTAATAATTTGCACAACTCCATAAAAAAGGGCCATTTAAAACGTCTTGATACTTACTGACACATTAGCACTATCACTGCTTGCAATCTCAGCTGCCTTTTCAATAATCTGTTTAAAAAAATTGAAAAAAATAAATTTTGGCTCTCATATTTGTGGAATTTTAAGTGTAAATGACTAACTTGTACTTAGATGACATAAGATCTAGCATTGCTATGCTTTATAACAGAAATATGAATTTTAAAAGCAAAATCACGCTTCCCCAGTGCTTTAAACTCTTGACAACAGGGAAACGACGGTATTGCTATAGGGGATTATGACTCCTAGGAGGCACTAAAATTGTCTGTAGATAAAATAAGTAGCAACTAGCATATATATGTCAAAGTTTTTTTGAAATATAAGTAAATGTATTCTAGCAAGGGAAATGCAAAAACATGTAAGAGTTACTAAATTGTAGAATAAACTTTTGTCATTATGTTTTTTTTTTTTTCCTTCAATTAAGACACCAAAAATTGAAGTAATGACAAGGGAAAAGTCTAAAAATATGTTAAAATTCATTAAGTTCAAAGGGGGGGGCTCATTTTGCTAAGACAGAAACCCACTTGCCCAGGAGGAAGATCAATAAGTAAATAATTAGATCAGCTGGGTGTGGTGGCCCCCACCTTTACTCCCAGCACTGTGGGAGACCAAGGAAGGAAGATCACCTAAGCCCAGGAATTCAAGACCAGCCTGGCAACATGGTGAGCCCTCATCTCTATTAAAAAAAAAAAAAAAAGTAAACTAAAATAGAATAAATAAAAATAAAAAGATTTCAGTGTTATAATTCCTATCCTATTACATAGGGTTGTCAGAATAAAATAAGATTATGGTTATTTAAATTAATCAATAACCATAAAATTAACCTGAAAAGCAAAACATAACACAAATTATTATAACAAGCACTATATTAAATAAAAAGAACAGGACTTAGGGAAGCTTTCACTTTTTACTTCTGTATTATTTATATTATAATAACCATATCTAACTTGTATAATTAAAGGAAATCAATAAGAATATACATATTTACACATTTTTTGTTTGTTTTTGAGATGGGATCTACGTTGCCCAAGCTGGACTTGAACTCCTGGGCTGAGGCAATTCTTCCACCTCAGCCTCCTTAAGTAGATGAGACTAAAGACTACTGTCCTTGGCTTATATATATTTAAAGACTAAAATCTCTATCCCAAATTGATACTCTTCACTCTCCAAGGGATTAAAAAGACAAGAAAAGTTTAATGACCATTTGCAGATGACTGGAGCAATGGTGAAATAAAACTTCTCTTGAAATATTCTATTAAAGATATTCTATTTACAAATACAGAAGTCTGTATCTGTAAAAGTGCTTCAAAAAGCATCTCATTTGAGCCAAAAGAGCCTATAACTGTTGAACACACATCTAGCTGAACATGATAATAGTCACAGCTAGTACTATTAAATGTATCATGAGCAGCTATGGCTTATGGATACATTTCTATCAAAGGAATAACTAAAGACACTACATAAATATATTGGATGAGTCAAAATGTAGCTTTTTCTACTCAGTGTATACTAAGGTATATGGTTCTTGCCATATTGAAATTTATATTATAATAAGCACAAAATTTAATTTGGTTTTAAATTATTGTTCAGCAAAACACGTTTTAAAAACTTGAAAAAATTACTCCTTAGATGGATAAAATTCAATTAAAATGAAAATGAAGAAACAGTGAGTTACATAAATTTAATTTGCATAATACTTTACATGTATAGGTAGATTAAGTATTTATAAAGTATATCAATCTTTAAAGGTAGTTTGTTCTCAAATGGACTTAGGAAATTAAATAAACTACCAGTTTATTCTCTGAACATTTTTCCCCCCCGAGACAGGGTCTCTCTCTGTTGCCCAGGCTGGTGTACAGTGGCATGACCATAGGTCACTGCAGTCTCAGATTCCTGGGCTCAACTGGTCCTCCCATCTCAGCCTCCAGAGCAGCTAGGACTATAGGCACAAGCCAACACACCCAGCTAATTTCTAAATTTTTGTACAGACAGGGGCTTCTCTAAGTTGTCCAGGCTATCTTGAACTCCTAGTCTCAAGTGATCCTCCTGGCTCAGACTCCCAAGTTGATAGGATCACAGGCCTGAGCCACGGTGCCTGGCTCCTATTTTCTGAGAATTTGTTCAAAGACTTCCTCATAAAAATCAACACTACCAGGTGCAGTGGCTCACACTTGTAATCCCAGCACTTGGGTGGCTGAGGCAGGATAATTGCTTTAAGCTAGGAATTTGAAGCTCAATAATTGTGCCACTGCACTCCAGCCTGGACGATAGAGAGACACCTCATTTTTTACAACAAAAAACACCATGCCAAACCTGAAGATAAAATATATGACAGATCAGCTCACTTAGCATGTAAATTACCATAGCCCTATATTTAGCCCTCATTAGATAATCTCCTTATCCCCAAGACATGCAGTATGTAAATTAAAGAAATATATTTAGAAATGAAGTCCTTACTATAGATTCTATAAAATAACTACATAAAAGGAAGTCTCACTAATAGAAATCTTCAACAAAAATCAATTGTTCTCTGAATATCAGTTCTAACACAGCAGTGATTAGACCTTTAATATCTGAAACAACATGCAGGGAATGTTTCATTGAACATTTTATATATTCAGAGTTACATATGAATATATTTATAGTCCTTTTAGGGGGCCTGAGATATTCAAAAATATCTCAGAACAATTAGGACTTCTTCATTTTCTAAATAGGAAACCTGAACTCCAGAGGTGCCTTTTCTTTCTTAGTCAGTGATAAAGCCAAAACTAACAGAGTTAAGAGGGCTCCCTACTCCATGGTCTTCCCACTCAACAAAGCTGGCACTGTATGGGAAGTTTTGAAAGAGACTGATAGAGCTTAAACTATACACAGATAGAGCCAGCAAGTAGTCATTCAATTATTTCATGCGTAGTGGCCCTTTATATAATTAGCTTACCTTATCGAAGGGAGGGTAATAATAAGGCTGTTTTTTATTCTCTGGAAATTTAATATGCAAAGCTGTTGCATTTTCAGTATATGGATTTGTCTGAACAGTTCCCATTGGATTCAACATTTCTTCAAGTTCATCTAAAACATGCAAATAATTTTGATTCTTAAAAAAAAGTCTTTAAAACTAAGCTTAAAAAAAAAGCTGCAATGGATCTCCTCCCATGAAAATTACCTTAGAAGTGTGTCAACTATGGAAGTGTGACAGACAATTATATCAGTAAGCCTCTAATTTTCTGTTAATGCTTGGAACAAAATTTCAGTATGAGTCTGCATATATCTTTAAAAATTGGGAAAGTTAACAAAACTGAATGGTTACTTTACCTCTTAATTCAAATTTAGTTCTCAATCTTGAAAAGACTTTAATTGGAACTGCTCTCCCTCCATCAAAACTATGTGGCCCATAGAAACTGTAATCTCATCACTACATATGGACTTCTTACATGTAATCCTGGTTTTCATGGTTGTCACAATAACCAAATTTGTATTTTAAGTCATCAATGACATTCTTCTTATCAAATCTAATGATAATGCTCTTTATTATCCTGTAACTGCTGACACAAATACCTTTTCTGGTAGTCTCTGGAATACACCATTAAGTGGCACTTCTTTTACCTCACCAATTGTTTCTTTTTTCAAGGTACTCCTTCCTTTTCCTTTTCCACCACCCTAAATATGGTCCATTCACAGAATTGTGTGTGGGATTTTAGAATTTCAGTATAGTTAGAAAACCCTAGAGTTCACATTATATAAGTTTTTTATTTCACAGATAAGAAACTCATGATGAGAAAGTAGGAGCACAATCTAAGATCTCCCCTCTCCAAAGTGATTTTTCTTTTCTCATACTGACTGTAGTACAGTTGTTCTCTCTGTACATCCTAAGAAAAAAAAAAGGTCAGATCTATTCTGTTTTGGTCTAATGTCCATAAAGTAGGCACATTCATAATTGTCTCCTAAAGCTGGAAAATCTTTACAAGTTTTAGTTCCTTAATTCTTTGCTCATTTTTTAAAATATTTTCTCATCTCACAGACTCAATTTTCTTTTTCTTTTTTTGAGACAGGGTCTCTGTCACTCAGGTTGGAGTGCAGTGGTGTGATCTCGGCTCACTGCAACCTCCACCTCCCAGGCTCAAGTGATCCTCCCACCTCAGCCTCCTGAGTAGCTAGGACCACAGGAGCATGCCACCATGCCCGACTAATTTTTTAACTTTTAGTAGAGACAGGGTTTTGCCATGCTGCCCAGGCTGAACTCTTGAACTCCTGAGCTCAAGAGATCCACCCAACTCAGCCTCCCTAACTGCAGTACTTATAGGTGTGAGCAATCACACACAGCCTAGACTCAATTTTCACCTGGATGGAGGCAAGTCTTTTTTTATCTTATTGTTTTTTAGAAACAGGGTCTTGCTATATTGCCCAGGTTAGATGCAAACTCCTGGCTGATCCTCCTGTCTCAGGCTCCTGAGTAACTGGGACTACAAGTACACACACCACTGCACCTGGCTCAATTCTTATAATTTATACACCTCTAGAAATGATTTCTCAGCAATTAACAGTCACGTAGTCTCATACTTCTGCTCTCTAGTACTATTATTCTTTTGCCCTAGCAAATGTAATCTAACTGAAGTCAAATTTAGTATTTTAGTACTTATTAGCCCCAAATGTAGAGGTAATCCTTTAACCTTGTTTAAAAGAGATCAGAAAACAAGGCATTCTTTTTCTGTGTGTATAGGGAGACAGAGTCTCACTGTGTTGTCCAGGCCGGTCTCAATCTCCTGACCTCAAGTGATCCTCCTGCCTCAGTCTCCCAAAGCAATGAGATTACACATGTGAGCCACCATATCTGGCCAAAAGGCATTCAGATATAATACATATAGAGAGTAAAAATTGATACACTCTCTTGGGGAGCAATTTGTAATTCTAAGAATTATAAATTTATCTATTCTTTGACTCAATAAACCCACCTCTAAGGAATTTATCTTAGATATACACCTGTACATAGCAAGGTTATTCATTATAGTAGCACTGTTTGAATTATCAGAACACAACTCTGCTTAAAAAAAAAAAATTTATCTGACAGTCCAGACATGGAAGGAAAAAACAGTTCTCTATGTAGATAGATATGGTGAATAAAGCAAGGAGCAGAATATTATGCAGAATGTGCTGTAAGTATAGGGAGAAAGACAAGTTTATATTTCCTAGTGCACATATAAAGAATTCTGGAAAGTTAGGAAAAAAATAAATAAATGTGATTATATACCTTGTAATCATGACCTAGGGACTCTAGATGATAGATTATTTGTAGTTCCTTTGCTTATTGTTTGCCCCTACTGGGTTAAATGTGACAGTTCTAGAGTTGACACATGCAGAACTAATTGTGTTCATTTACTATTTTTCATCATACATTTTCTTAGAGATGAGGTTAGATTCACAGTATTATGCCAAGTTAATGCCAGCAAAAATAGTAATTTTTACTAAAAATACTTGTCAAGTTGATTGGTGATTCTGTGAGTCGAAGTTAAGATTTTCAAGAAAGTATAGTATTTTGCTGATGTATTTTCTTGCATTGTGAAAGTTTAGTCCCCCATAAGAAATATGTCAAATAGGCTGGGAGCAGTGGCTCATGCCTATAATCCTAGCACCTTGCGGTGTCACAGAGGTGAAAATCACTGGAGCTCAGGCGTTCGAGACAGCCCTGGGCAACATGACGAAACCCCAACTCTACAAAAAATACAAAAAAAAAAAAAATTAGCCGGGTGTGGTGGCATGCACCTGTAGGCACAGCTACTTGAGGGCTGAGGCGGGAGGCTCACTTCAGCCCAGGAGGTCGAGGCTACAGTGAACTGTGTTCAAGTCACTACACTCCGGCATGGGTGACAGAGTGAAATCCTGAGTCAAACAAACAAACAAAAACAAATACATCAAATATACACAGCTCTCCTACATTTGGGGAATAACATAATTAGTGAAAATTATTAGAGGTACATGCTGGAGAGAATAGAAGAATATGGGGACACACACACACACACACACATTAGACTGCTAAGAGTTTATAAATATGTCAGTAAAAATGATTATCTAAAAATAATTTCTCAGGTGACAACTGCTAATACATGAACGTTTTCAAATGTTACTTACAAAGCCATTAATTAAAAAATTTGAATTCAAATTAGTTCACCACTTTACTAGATACATTAACAAACTATAAAGACAGAAAAAAGAAAACGAAAATCACTATTATAATGCAAGATTTACACTACAACTTCCAACATTTGGGAAAGCAGTATAGACCAATGGAAAGATTTGAATAGTCTTTCATTCAAATATTATGTTTGAACCAACTATGTAAGACTAACTTATTTTCTCTGAGCTTCTCTTTGCTATCTGTAAAAACAGAAATAAAACCATCTACCTCATTTGATATTTTGAGTAGTATTTGAGAACTAAAGGCATGTGGAAGGTGCTCCACTTACCTCAAATTTCAGGCTAAAGCCCTAAAGAAAAAGTGCTTTTATTATTTCTCCCACTTTACAGAATGTTCCTTCTACTAGTGAAGAAAGTTAGCACAATTAGGAGCAACAAAGGTTATTATAAAGACACTATTCCTTAGGAGAATTTCTCAAAAACAAAACAAAACAAAACAAAACAAAACAAAACGAACAAAAAAAACAAAGCTGAAAGCAACACACATTCATTAAAATAAGAAATATATTCAGAAATAATTCCCCACTGTGTGCCTGGCAGCACAACTCAAGGAGTCAGATGTTTAGACTATTTCATTCCTAAATATGGAGATGCATAAGATTTAAAGACAAAGCTACCCATCACAAAACTTAAAAGTTATATACCACGGCCAGACAATCTGTAATGAGCTAAATGAATAATTTGTTAATATTAACTTGTTATTGGCAAAATAGTGGTACATTATTTTTAGAAGTAGGTTTAAAGTACTAACTTGTTAAAATAACCTTTTAAAATACAGGCCAGGCACAGTGGCTCATGCCTGTAATCCTAACACTTTGGGATGACTGCTTGAGGCCAGAAGTTCTGAGACTAGCCTTGGCAATATAGTAGACCTTGTCTCTACAAAAGTAAATAATAAATAATAAAACATAGGCCAATTTTAAACCAAAAATATTTTGTAATCTACTCAGAAACAAATCATTTAATAACATTAAAATAATTTTTGTAAATCTGTTTTAAAATAAATAACAATACAAAATAATAGTCTTATTTACTAAATTGAGAGAATGGTGATTCATAAAGAAATATTAACTAGTCCACATGCCAAAAGTTATTGTTTAACACTAAGGATAAGGATGTAAATCTTACCTGGAAATGAAGACCAACTATGTAATATTATGTCTCCAGTTCTCAATTGTCCTTTAAAGTCAAAAACCATCGTATTTACCCAGGCTACAGGATAATGCTGTTCAAAAAGATACCATTGCATAAATATGCTAATAATGAACTTTAAGATATAAACATGCATATGCCCTTTGTTTAAATAATGTTAGTTCTAGATGATTTCCAAAATAATCTTCTAAAATGAGAACAAGATATACATAGAAAAATGTTCAATATTTTTATTACGTTTAAGAAGAACCTTAAAACCCAATTAATGTTTCGTAATAAAATAGTATATGAACAAAATGGAACATGTACTATACAGCTTTGTGAAAATGAGTTTTTTTGTTTTTTTAAGACAGTCTCACTCTGTCACCTGGGCTGGAGTGTGGTGACATGATCTCGGTTCACTGCATTCTCCGCCTCCCAGGTTCAAGAGATTCTCTTGCTTCAGTCTCCCAAGTAGCTAGAATGACAGGCACCCGCCACCACATCTGGCTAATTTTTATATTTTAATCAGAGACAGGGTTTTGTCATGTTGGCCAGGCTGGTCTCAAACTCCTGACTTCAGGTGATTCACCCACCTCAGCCTCCCAAAGTGCTGGAATTACAGGTCATATATGAGCCATCATGCCTGACCAAAATGAGGAATTTTTAATAATCCAAGAAAATATGTATAATATCAGGATATGTGTTTTAAGAGCTTTCAGCCTACATAAATCTCAGTGTGGAAGGAGATAATGTCTCTAGGTATATAATATATATATATATTTATATTATGTATATATATTTATTATATCTATTATATATATACCTAGAGATAATGTCTCCAGGTATATATATTTATTATACACACCTGGCAGCACAGGTATATATAATAAATATATTTATTATATATACCTGGCAGCAGGTATATATAATATATACTACGTATATATAATAAATATATAAACCTAGAGACATACATCTTTAAAAAGGAGCCATTGAGCCGATAGGACTTTTTTTTTTTTTTTTTAACTACAGTATAACTACATACATAACAGCTATATCAAAAGCCTTATAAAAAGTCAAACACTTTAAGGATAATTCTGTATCAGGGACAGAAAAATTACTAAGGAACTAACTCTTCTATGACTTTTTAGTCATTAAAAGTTATTTTTAGGGTTCTGTTTTTTATTTTTTTGGAGACAGGATCTCACTATGTTACCGAGATTGGTCTTAAACTCTTGTCCTCAAGCCATTCTCCCACCTCGGCCTCCCAAAATGTTGGGATTACAGGCATGAGCCACTGCATCCAGCCCAAAAATTATGTTTAGAAGACTATATGATGATAACTAGAGGAAATGCTTATATTCCCATGTTAAGAATAAAAGAACACAAATTCATATAAATAAAATAGTGGCCGGGCGCGGTGGCTCAAGCCTGTAATCCCAGCACTTTGGGAGGCCGAGGCGGGTGGATCACGAGGTCAAGAGATCGAGACCATCCTGGTCAGCACGGTGAAACCCCGTCTCTACTAAAAATGCAAAAAATTAGCTGGGCATGGTGGTGCGTGCCTGTAATCCCAGCTACTCAGGAGGCTGAGGCAGGAGAATTGCCTGAACCCAGGAGGCGGAGGTTGCGGTGAGCCGAGATCGCGCCATTGCACTCCAGCCTGGGTAACAAGAGCGAAACTCCGTCCCCAAAAAAAAAATAGTAACCAGGTTTTAAAAATATATAAAATAATGACCCTATCTCTGCCAAAAAGTTTTCAAAAAACCAAGAAAAAAGTGAAACACTTGACTGACAACATGGAAGATGAGAGTATGACAACAGGTCCATTCTCTTATATCCATAATTTCAACATCTGAGAAGCTCTGAAAACTGAAGGTTTGTTCATAGTTCATGTGACAGTAAGTGGCCAGAGATGGCAAAAAGCTAACGACGGTCACATTTAGTGTGAATATTCACATATTTCACTCCAAATATTAACATGCTTGATGATACATTTATGCCCCAGACCCGACAAGATGTTGAGTCAGTTACAATCAATTATCTTTCTAAAATGCACAAAATTCTGAATTCTAAAACATATCTGTCACATGAAATTTCAGTTGAAAGAATGCAGAACTGTAAATTTTTCAAATACCACCATTCTTTATATCTTCTTATTACATATGTAATAAAACACTTATAAAATAAATCTGCAAAAAAAATGCACGTTAGAAGGAGCAAGATTACATGAACATAAACATAAATGCATGAACATAAAGACATAAACATGGAAATTTCTTACCTTCTTAAAATCAGTTCTTAAGGATCAAAGTTACCTAATATAATTTAACTTACATTACGCAATTATTTCAAACAGTTTTAAAATTATTCCATTATATAAAACAATCGTCAGAAGTTAGAAAATCATTACCACTTTTCCAGCTTTCCTGATGGTCTGATATTTAGAGGGGTTAATAGTTTTCGTTGATTTCTTTGTTTTTGCTTTATCCAAAACTGCATAAACAGCAAAACATAATCGAGCCATTCTTGGTAAGTCACAAGTATTGATATCAAATTCCAGTGGTTCATTCCAAATATGATCATTTTTCCCTGATACCTCAGAGCTTACGACTGTTTTACACAGGAGCTCAGTACCATGAAAAAGACCAGCCCTGACATGAACCTGTAATGAAGCAGACAAAAACAAATACAAAATCATTAATACTATACCACTAAAAACATTCCTCTTTTTTTAAATTTGTTTCTACACTAAAAACATCTCTATCTCGGAGAAGGAAGGAACATACTGGAAGAAGAAGCATGCCAAGTTTTCAAAGCCTATTTATCTACAGAACCACTAGACTGTAATTAACCACTATATTGATCACTAAAGTGCAGTTAGTCTAATCTGTTTTTCACTTGCTAAGTAAACAAGCTATAAAATCACGTATTGGTCCAAATGCCAGGGTGCTCAATGGTTTAAACAGGTCTAAAGAAACCAAGACAATAAGTACAAGCATACTATCATATGCTTACCTACTGACTTCATTTACTTGAGGTCTTGTCTTACTCTTTTCTATATGTAGAAAAGAATGAATGGATGTGATAGCTCCAAAGTTTATTTCTACATCTAAGTAATTTACGGATTTGTCAGACTCACACTAACCCAAGAGCTAACAAAAGATTCTATCCATATCTATGATTATCCTTTGTTTTTCCCTAAAGGCCGGGTCCACAGTCATGCAAGGCATGTGTAAAATGTCCTAGGCAATTTTGCTCATTTGCAGTTTTTAAAAATGCATGACCTAATTATCACCAATTTAAAAGTCAGGGCAAAGTAAAGCTAAAAACAGTAGTAAAACACAGAAATCAACCCAGTGATTTACTTTTAAGGTCAAAATTTCTTATACCACTTTATTCAGATGTGATATTAGCACACAAGATTACTCAATAAATATTTACTAAATAAATACATATGTGGAATTGTTTAGGTTTATCTTTCATTTTTCAAAAGCTTATCAATAAAAGCTTTTTTGGCTAGTTAAGAGTTACCACCACAATTTTTGAAAAGGAAAATAAACACCCAAGAATATCCATATGCTTTTCATCTATAGATATTAAAACAGTAATATAAAAGTTTAAATACTGATATAATCAGCAATTTTAATTATAAATATTTATAATAATTAGTTTAAAACCTATTAAAATAGGCTGGGCACTGTGGCTCACTCCTGTAATCCCAGTACTTTGGGAGGCCAAGGCAGGCAGACCACGAGGTCAGGAGATCAAGACTATCCTGCCCAATACAGTGAAACCCTGTCTCTACCAAAAATACAGAAAAATAGCCGGGCATGGTGGCATGAGCCTGTAGTCTCAGCTACTCAGGAGGCTGAGGCAGGAGAATCGCTTGAACCTGGGAGGCAGAGCCGAGATCACGACACTGCACTTTAGCCTGGGCGGCAGAGAGAGACTCCATCTCAAAAAAAAAAACCTATTAAAATAATTACAACTATATTGTGCTGGCATAAATAAAACTGTAGGTTAGTAGGCCAGACACATCATAATATAATTTTAAAAAGGAAGACTTACATAATAAATAGTATTCTTTCATTTAATTCCAGGAAAATAAACACAGATGGATTAGACAGTTAAATATTTTTAAATGATTAGAAGCTAAAAAAATATTAAAGTTATCAGAATAACTGCTGAGGCTGGATGATGGGTTCATGGAGGTTCATTATACTATTCTACTTTTGTGTAGATTTGAAACTTTTTTTAAAAAATAAAGCTAAAAGAAAAAAATGGTTATTCTAAACATAGATGGATTATTATAACATGATAAATATTCAAGTAACAGGGGTTACAAAGGATACTAAAAGTAGTTGTAGTAAATCCTCAAGTCCCTGGGAATTTACATCTGAACAAATCATCTAATTCCCTTCAACTCCAGATAAAGGGGTAATCCTTCTAGTCAAATCTCCTGGTCCCATATTGCTCCCACTTCCCAAGTACTGAGATGTTGCTCCTTAGCTCCTCTGCATTGGAAAAATCTTCCTCTCTAGCAGGCTATAAACCTGTGCAAGTCTCTCTCAAATCAAACTCAAACAAAAATCTACCTTAGATGCTAACTAATCATAATCATCCATGTTCTTTCTACCACAGTGATAATGGTACCAAGAGCTACTCAGTCACCTCTGTCTCCTACTTTCAATTCATCATGAAGTCTACACTGTATAAAAGAAAAAGCTGATTTATGATGTAGCCTTACATAAAGAACAGTATAATACAAAATACTATCAAAATACTATACTATAGCAAAACAGTATCAAAAGCACGGCCAAGTACGGTGGCTCACACCTGTAATCCTAGCACTTTGGGAGGCTGAGGTAGGTGGATGACTTGAGGTCAAGAGTTCAAGAGCAGCCTGACCAACATGATGGAAACAAAAACAAGCAGTGGGGAAAAGAATCCTCTTCAATAAATGGTGCGGGGATAAATGGCAAGCCATAAGTAGATGATCGAAGCTGGACATTTTCACCATGGAGTTAAAATGTAAGATGACTGAAGACCATCTCTACTAAAAATACAAAAATTAGCCAGATACGGTGGACAGCACCTGTAATCCCAGCTACTCGGGAGGCTGAGGCAGCAGAATCACTTGAACCTGGGAGGCAGAGGCTGCAGTGATCCAAGATTGCACCACTACACTCAAGCTTGGGTGACAGAACAAGAGTCTGTCTCAAAAAAACAAAAAGAATGTTCACTTGGTAAACTGTGTGAAGAATACAAATAAAAGTAGTTTATAGGCTGGGTACAAGGGCTCATGCCTGTAATCCCAGTACTTTGGGAGGCTGAGGCAGGCAGATCTCAAGGTCAAGAGATCGAGACCATCCTGGCCAACATGGTGAAACCCCGTCTCTACTAAAAACATAAAAATTAGCTAGGTGTGGCCGGGCGCGGTGGCTCACGCCTGTAATCCCAGCACTTTGGGAGGCCGAGGCGGGTGGATCACGAGGTCAAGAGATCGAGACCA
>NW_016107345.1:262719-267291 GCF_001604975.1 Cebus imitator
AAAAAAAAAAAAAAAAAAAAAGAGTTTAAAGTGGATGGCAGCAATATTGGTGATTGCCGTCCCCTTTGATTAAAGGGGGACAAATATTAAAATCAATAATCTTTGATTTTAATTTTATTTTATAATGTTACCTTTAAATACTTTTAAATATCCCTGAAAGTATCATTAAATGGCTGGATATCTAAATGTAAGATCCTGTATACAGACACAACAGGAAAATGTCCACAGTCAATCCAAAACTCCTTAAATGAAAGCATGAATGAAAATACAGTTTGTTTTTTTTTTAACTTTCATTTTAGATTTGGGGGTACGTGTGAAGGTTTGTTACATAGGTAAGTTAGTGTCACAGAGGTTTGTTGTACAGATTATTTCATCATCTAGGTATTAAGCCTAGTACACAATCGTTATCTCTTCTGCTTTTCTCCCTCCTCCCCACTTCACCCTGAAGTAGACTCCAGCGTCTGTTGCTTCCTTCGTGTTCATAAGCTCTCATCATTTAGCTTCCTTATAAGTGAGAACATGCGGCATGTTTTCTGTTCCTGTATTAGTTTGCTAAGGATAACAGCCACCAGCTCCATCCGTGTTTCCTAAAAGAGATGACCTCATTCTTTTTTATGACTGCACAGTACTCCATGGTGAAAATGTATATTTTCTTTATCCAATCTGTCTGGACGTTTACATGAATTCCATGTCTGCTACTGTGAATAGTGCTGCAATGAACATTCACATGCATGTGTCTTTATGGTAGAATGATTTATATTCCTCTGGGTAGGTATCCAGTAATGGGATTGATGGGTCAAATGGTAGTTCTGCTTTTAGTTCTTTCAGGAACTGCCATACTGCTTTTAAAAATAGTTGAACTAATTTGCATTCCCATCAACAGTGTATAAGTGTTCCCTTTTCTCTACAACCTCATCGGCATCTCTTATTTTTTGACTTCTTAATAATAGCCATTCTGACTGATATGAGATAGTATCTCACTGCAGTTTTGATTTGCATTGCTCTAATGATCAGTGATATTGAGCTTTTTCTCATATGCTTGTTGGCTGCATGTATGTCTTTTTTTTTTTTTTTAGATAGAGTCTCGCTCTGTTGCCAGGCTGAAGTAGAGTGATGCAATCTCGGCTCACTGCAACCTCTGCCTCTCAGGTTCAAACAATTCTCTTGCTTTGATCTCCCAAGTAGCTAGGATTACAGGCACATGCTACCATGCCCAGCTAATTTTTGTATTTTTGGTAGAGACAGAGTTTCACCAGGTTGGCCAGGATGGTATTGATCTCTTGCTCTGCCCGCCTCAGCCTCCCAAAGTGCTGGGATTATAGGCATAAGCCACCACACCCGGCCGCATGTCTTCTTTTGAAAAGTATCTGTTCATGTCCTTTGCGCACTTTTAACGGTTTTTTTTCTCATACATTTATTTAAGTTCCTTATAGATGAAGGCTATTAGACCTTTGTCAGATGCATAGTTTGCAAATATTTTCTCTCATACTGTAGGGTGTTTACTCTGTTGATAGTTTCTTTGGCTCTGCAGAAGCTTCTAAGTTTAATTTGATCCCACTTGTCAATTTTTGCTTTTGTTGCGATTACTTTTGGTGTCTTTGTCATAAAATTTTTGTCCATTCCTAAGTGAACGATGGTATTGCCTAGTTTGTCTTCCAGAGTTTTGTAGTTTGAGGTTTTACATTTAAAGTAAATGTAAATGTACATTTACATTAAGTACCTAATCCACCTTAAGTTGACTTTTGTTTATGGTGTAAGCAAGGGGTCCAGCTTCAATCATCTACTTATGGCTTGCCATTTATCCCAGCACCATTTACTGAAAAGGGATTCTTTTCCCCACTGCTTCTTTTTGTCAACTTTGTCAGAAGTTGGTCATAGGTGTGCAGGCTTCTGGGCTTATTCTGTTACATTGTTCTATATGCCTATTTTTGTATTATGTATCATTTTTTAAAGCAACCATTTGGGTTTTTCTCCCTTTTTAAGCAGGCAGTTTCAGGATTAAGTAGCCACACCCTTAAGGAATCCTTCTTTAAGTCCATGTCTGAACTACTTTAAATGGTATTTCCCTGTGTTCCCAGAAATCAGTAAAAAAGCCTGGGGACTTTCATTTTTAGTTTCTAAAGACTATGAACTAAGGAAAATTACAAAGAAAGATTTACAACAGCACTTTTAGGATCTACCTTATATGCTATATGCAAAGTATCTAAATTATGAAAGACTTACATTACCACGTTTTTTTTTTTTTTTGAGATGAGGTGTCACTGTCACCCAGGCTGGAGTGTAGTGGCATGATCTCGGCTAACTGCAACCTCTACCTCCCGGGTTCAAATAATCCTCCCACCTCAGCCTTCCAAGTAGCTGGGATTACAGGTGCACACCACCATGCCAGGCTAACTTTTATATTTTAGTAGAGACAGGGTTTCGCCATGTTGGCCAGGCTGGTCTCAAACTCCTGGCCTCAGTGATGGGATTACGGGCATGAGCCACCATGCACCCGGGCTAGCACAGTATTTTTAACTAAAAATAGCTAAAATATTCTATTTTTAGCTAAACTAGAACACTAGATAGAATAGGAAAAAGTGAAGGCATATTAAGACATACTTCGCTTCTCATATTCCTAATTACTTTATTTCACTAAATAAAAGTTCAGTTGTCTGTAAGATTCAATCAACAATTATTTTCTCCTGAGCAATTAAGAAACAGCCCCACCATCAATGTCTGTATCAGCTCTGTATCATCTCCAGAAAAGTCTTTTTTTTTTTTTTTTCTGAGATGAACTTTCACTCTTGTTGCCCAGGCTGGAGTGCAATGGCACAATCTCAACTCACCGCAACCTCCGCCTCCCCAGTTCAAGTGATTCTCCTGCCTCAGCCTCCCAAGTAGCTGGGATTACAGGTGCCTACCACCATGCCTGGCTAATTTTTTATTTATTTTTAGTTTTTTTATTTTTAATAGAGATTGGGTTTCTCCATATTGGTCAGGCTGGTCTCAAACTCCAAACCTCAGGTGATCCACCCGCCTCGGCAGCCCAAAGTGCTGGGATTACATGCGTGAGCCACCTTGCCCGACCAAGAAGTCTCTCAAGGCTGAAAAAATAATCAATTTCACAGCTTTAAACACATTATCAAAAAATTTGTATGATATTATATACTCAACATTTAAACTAAATTCATATAAACTCCCAATCTGCTCTGCAAACACTGACAAAAAAAGAGGGTGGGGGAAGAAATGTGTATCTACAGAGTGGATATAGAAAATGAGACTGAAGAAATATCTAGGCTAGAAAAAAAAGCTTGGGAATCAAGCAAAGGTGGTGTACTTTTTCAAGTTTCCGACAAGGAAAATACCAGTAATTGCTTTCCAAGATCTGAAGATGACTAACTGAGAAGAAAATCACTCAGAGGTGTTGATGCAAGGTCCACATGCCTGAGGCAAACAACTCATTGACTTCTGAGTTCCTGGACCTCAAAACACCAACTGGGTACTTCTCTCCTTCCCTTCAGCCACACAATCCCACAATCCCACCCTGAATTTGACTTCATCACACCTTAGCATCTACAAATTACTAATTATTACATCTCAGTTTCCAACCACTTCCCATCCCCTGATTCCCAAAGGAAAACTGTAGCCCTCATTAAGACCTCTATTTCAGCTGCTTCCGGGAAGAATGGTCGACTAGGAACAGCTCAGGATTACAGCTCCCAGTGAAAGTGCAGAGGGTGAGTGGACGCCGCATTTCCAGATGGATTTTTATTGCCCACAGACCAGGAGATTCCCAGGCGGAGGAGCCCCACGGGTCGCCAGCGCGGCTGTTTCCGCCCTGCGTGGCTGCTTTGCCCGCATTCTGGCGCGGCGGTTCTCAGTACAAAAGACACTGGTCCAGGTGCCCTCTTAGCTGACGATTGGAGCCCTGAGACGGCAGAGTCGCCCATTCATCAGAAATAGCAAGCCAGGCCAGGAGATTCCTAGGCAAAAAATCCGCCAGGAATCTCAGCGCCGCTGTTTCAGCTGGCTCAGTGAGACGCGGCACGGGAGATCCTGACGTCTTTTCAACGAGGAGAGAGTCGACCGTTCAACGACAACAACAAAAAAAGACTCTGAGTCAGGGAGCCAGGTGATCGGGTTAGGCTGATCCCACCCCACCACCACCCCACACACAAAAAAACAAACAGTAATTGAAAATGCTCTGGGTTGACAGTTTCACAGCAAGCACAGCTGAACCCGGGACGGTCCGACTCTGTGGGGTAGGGGCGTCCGCCATTACCGAGACACTCCACCACTAGGGAGGCAGTCTGACCATCGCTGAGGCAACCTGCCACTACTGAGAGAGTCTGCCATAACAGAGGCAGGCCACTATTGCCAAGGCAGTTCTAACTACACTCATATAAACACGACTGCAGGGAAGATCACATGGCAGCTGGGCAGAGCCCACAGCAGCTCAGCAAAGCCTCTGCAGGCAGACAGTGACTAGGCTGCCTCCTCACTGGGCAGGGCAGCCAAGAAAGAAAAAAAAAGTCAGCAGCACAACGGAAACTCATAAATAAAGCCCTAACTCCCTGTGACAGAGCACCT
>NW_016107345.1:271833-274005 GCF_001604975.1 Cebus imitator
TGGAATATTATGCAGCCATCAAAAATGATGAGTTCGTGTCCTTTGTAGGGACATGGATGAACCTGGAAACCATCATTCTCAGCAAACTGACACAAGAACAGAAAATCAAAGACCACATGTTCTCACTCATAGGCGGGTGTTGAACAATGAGAACACATGGACACAAGGAAGGGAGCACTACACACTGGGGTTTGTTGGGGGGAAATGGGGGAGGGACGGGGGGTGGGGAGGTGGGGATAGATAGCATGGGGAGAAATGCCAGATACAGGTGAAGGGGAGGAAGGCGGCAAATCACACTGCCATGTGTATACCTATGCAACAATCTTGCATTTTCTTCACATGTACCCCAAAAACTAAAATCCAATTAAAAAAAAAAGAAGAAAAAAAAAAGACCTCTATTTCAACAACCAACACCTCTTTCTCTCCGCTTCTCTAATAGCTTTGTCTGCCTTCACTCTCACCAAAATTATCTGCAAGTGCAGATAATTTTGAGATCCCATGACACTCATCTGGAAGTCTATATCCTGGATAAACCTAATTGCCTGCCTCTTCTCCATGCCAAATGTTTTCAGGCAGACCAGCACCATGTCTGATCATTTTCAAATGTCAAATTACTATTTCAGACCGGGTGAGGTGGCTTACACCTTCCTTGGGAAGTCAAAGCAGGAAAATCCCTTGAGCACAGAAAGACCAGCCTGGGTAACATGGTGAAAACCCATCTCTACAAAAAAATACAAAAATTAGTCAGGTATGGTGGTGTGCATCTGTAGTCCTAGCTACTTGGGAGGCTGAGGTGGGAGGATCACTTGAGCCCAAGAAGCAGAGGTTGCAGTGAGCAGAGAGTGTGCCACTGAACCTCCAGCCTGGGTGACAGAGCAAGATCCTGCCTCATTCAGAAAGAAAGAAGAAAAGAAAGAAAAAACTATTTCATCACTACAAGATTTCTTTTTACTGCTCAAAACTTTTATTACCATTTACTCTCCAGAGAGATAATCAGCCTGCAAACTACAAAAAAATTTTAAAGCCCTGTTTAATCAACTTTTTGGGAAAATGAAAGTGATTTTATAGGCAACTAACACTCCAAACATCTTCATGAAAAGTGAGTGAGGAAGGGGGCAGTGCCATCTATTTACAAATGATTTCTGCTTAGGAACTTCATGTTCTTAGATGATTTTTTTTTTTTGAGATGGAGTTTTGCTCGTTACCCAGGCTGCAGTGCAATGGTGTGATCTCAGCTCACTGGAACCTCCGTCTCCTGGGTTCAAGCATTTCTCCTGCCTCAGCCTCCCGAGTTAGCTGGGATTACAAGCACCTGCCACCAGGCACAGCTAATTTTTTGTATTTTTAGTAGAGATAGGGTTTCACCATGTTAGCCAGGCTGGTCTTCAACTCCTGACCTCAGATGATCCACCCGCCCCAGCTTCCCAAAATGCTGGGATTATAGGCATGAGCCACAGTGCCCAGCCAAGATGATTTTAATGTTACTCTAGGCTCAGCTGATGATCGATGTTTGCATACACACACACACACGTGTATGTGTGTATATATATATATATATATACACACACACACATACTTTGATCTTATTTGACCTTAAATGAACACAACAAAGTCTCCACTGCCTAAACTTTCCCAAATCTAGTTTTGAAAAAAAAATGCATATAGAATTTCCTGAAAAACATACAATATTAATTTTTTTAGGAAGTCCAAATATTGTTATTCAATTAAAGACAAACTTCAGGCCTGTAATACCAGCATTTTGTAAGGCTGAGGTAGGTGATCATTTGAGGTCAGAAGTTCAAAACCAGCCTGACCAACATGGTGAAACCCCATCTCTACTAAAAATACAAAATTAGCCAGGTGTGGTGGCACATGTCTGTAATCCCAGCTACTCGGGAGACTGAGGCAAGAGAATTGCTTGAACCCGCCTGGGAAGTGGAAGTTGCGATGAGCCGAGATCGCACCATTGCACTGCAGTCTGGGCAGTAAGAGCGCGGTGGCTCAAGCCTGTAATCCCAGCACTTTGGGAGGCCGAAGAGGGTGGATCACGAGGTCAAGAGATTGAGACCATCCTGGTCAACACGGTGAAACCCCGTCTCTACTAAAAATACAAAACATTAGCTGGGCATGGTGGCGCGTGCCTGTAATCCCAGCTACTCAGGAGGCTGAGGC
>NW_016107345.1:274137-279319 GCF_001604975.1 Cebus imitator
CCCAAAAAAAAAAAAAGAGCGAAACTCCATCTCCAAAACAAACAAACAAAAAAAGATAAACCATCAAATGGCTGAATACAACCTTAAGACTGAATTGGTTTGGTCTCTTCTAGAATGACTTTTTCCGAATTACACTTTCAATATTATATTTTATTTCTACTTGGTGAAAGACATTATAAGAGAGATGTAAAGCATTATTTTACCTACTATAATATAATGTTGTCAGGGGTGTTGGCGCTCACTACATTACCCACTGTGTCTTCTTCATAAGGATTCCCTAAGCATATCTCTCTCAATTTACAGTACTGGAATATGCTACAAACCCATAAATAACCGGTTTGTCTTATGAGATTCTGAACATTATAACTGATCATGTTTTCTCTTTGTCTTGTCCACTAGGTGTAGGGCAAGCAGACAGCCAAATATGTAGCCCACATCAAGCAATTAATTACACAGGATCTTATTATATACATACCTACTGGGAATCTTGCTACTGAGTTTTTTTTTCTTACTTCTTGTCAATTATCCTCTTTTTTTTTTTTTTTAAGTCAAACCTATGTATATTGTATGTGTTACATAAGAGAGACACACAGAAAGACTGTGAGACAGTGTAGGCTCACCTCAAGTAATTGTGAAATGAGATTTGGTAAATCATAAAACAAAACATACATAAAATATGTTTTGCATCTGTTGTATAGGAGGTTATAAGATAAGAATATCAGGATAAAAATGGTATTCAATTCTTACTCTTAGTGATCTTTCATGAATTTAAATATGAAATTTAAATACAGTTTATTCAGAAATTATGAGTTTTACAAATGATTATTTTTTCAATGTTCTGGTGACAAAGGCAATGAGAAATAAAGACAAATAAGTACCTACCATATAATAAAGGCTCAATAAATGTTAGCTAATATTTAAAAACAAAACAAAACACAATGCTAGTGGTAACTGCATCCAAAAACAAGTGGCAAAACTCAGGTATAGGGAATGAAGTAGAATTAGGGATGAGAGGGCTATAAAAGTTCAAAAAAAAACAACCATCAATTATAATGATCCCAAAATAAGTCCCATAGCACCTGTGAACAGCCACAACAAAAATGTGATCTGGGAAAGGATAACGACAAAGAACTAGTCTAACTTGAGCATGGTGGAAAAAAGAAAAAAAAAAAAAAAGAAGGCCCTGCACATTCTGAAAAACTTTGTTGAAAATAATAATCATTATTTAATAGTCAAAGTATGATTTATTTAAGGCCAAGTCATTAAGATCAGTTCTGGTTGAGAAATCTCTGGGTAATTTACTAAAATTATTAAAGTTGACAAATGGTTAAAAATAACAGTAGAAAAAAAGAGCCAACTTCATAACGATAATTTTCTTCTCTGAATTTAGAATCTCCCATTAAAAAAAAGAAGCATAAAAAGAAGTTTTTGTTTTCAGAAAAAGCAGTAACAAAATCCATTCTCTAAATCTGTATCACATGAAATTCTCTAAAAATTGTCCCATTTCCTGAAGGTTGATCTGGGTCATCTTCACTCCTTTGAGAAGTAGAGAATTTTAAAGTATAATTAATCATGCTTTAAAACCAGGCACAGTGGCTCATGCCTGTAATCCCAACACTTCGGGAGGTCGAAGTGGGAGGATCACTTGAGCTTAGGAGTTCGAGACCAGTCTGGGCAACATGGTGAAATCTCCTCTCTACTCAAAATACCAAAAAAATAGGCTGGCGAGGTGGTTCACATCTGTAATCCCAGCACTTTGGGAGGCCAAGGCAGGCGGATCATGAGGTCAGGAGATCGAGACTGTCCTGGCCAACGTGGTGAAACCCTGTCTCTACTAAAAATACAAATGGGCATGGTGGCACATGCCTGTAGTCCCTGCTACTCGAGAGGCTGAGGCAGGAGAACTGCTTGAACCCAGCAGGCAGAGATTGCAGTGAGCCAAGATTGTGCCACTGCAATACAGCCTCGGTGACAATGTGAGACTCCATCTCAAAAAAAAAAAAAAAAAAAAAAAAAAAAAGTTGGTGTGGTGGTGCACACCTGTGGTCCCATCTACTCAGGAGGCTGAGGTGGGAGGATCCCTTGAGCCTTGGGGCTGGAGCCTGCGGTGAGCCAAGATGTGTCACTGCAATCCAGCCTGAGTGACAGAGCGAGACCCTGTCTCAAAACTAAAAAAAATTATAACCATGCTTTATATAGTTATGTTTTATTATCCAACTTTAATAAACTTTCATGGAAACACTTTTTCACAAGCCCTAGAACATTAGGAGAGCAAGAGAAGTCAGGCTTTGTCACGCAAAGGACTTGCCACTGTGCTACAACAGGGAAGTGCCAAGCCAACACACAGACTGCATTCCTATACTCACCAATTAAAAATGTTCTGTGTTGAATAATATGTGATTTTTTTTTTCACATCAACACTTTAATTTCCTTCTTGTCTCACAATATGGCCAAAATCCACTACATTTTTGCCCTTAGGTATTAGATACAAAAAAAAGATCAGTAGCATGAATAGATGGAAATTCCCACGTTTTAGGAATTTCCCAGCCTTGATCATTTGTAAAAAGGAAAAACTGTCTCTTCTAGCTTCATATACTTCAGACACCAAATGTGTGAGGGTTTTTCCTACACCAACCAATTCGCCAACTCTTTGGACACCAATTGGGTATCCTACAATTCAATTTTGACACTAACTACCTGGACTTAGCGCAGATGTTACCAGGTTACAGCATTAGTTCCTTAAGACTGACTTCCACTTCAGATGACAACTGCAAATCCCAGGTTATTGTCTGTACTTCCGATCAATCGAGGGTTCCCACAAATGCCCTCCTCAGGTTCAGTCTGGTCTAATGGCACACAAAACTCAGGGAAACACATTTATCCATTTATTATAAAGGATATTACAAATAATAGAAACAAATAGCCAGATGAAAAGGAATATACAGGTACTTCAAGGTCCAGAAGGATCCCAAGTGCAGGAGCTTGTCCCCATGAAATTTGACTGCATGATCTTCTCAGCATGTGGATATATTCACCAACCCAGAAGCTCTGCAAATCCCATTATTTAAGATTTTTATGAAGGCTCCATTAAGTAGGTATGGTTATTAAATCTTTGGCTGCTGCTGATTAAGTTGGCCTCTAGCCTCCTTCCCCACTCCGGTCCAGGTGTGCAGCTGAAAGTTCCAATCCTCTATTCACCTGGTTGGTTTCTCTGGCAACCTGCTCCATCCTGGAGCTATCTAGCTGCTTTAGGTCTCATTCATCTTGTCGGCATACAAAAGGACACTCCTATCATTACCCAGATCTTGCAAGCTCTTTTGTCAGGAATGGAGACTAGATCAAACATTAAAATAATAGATGCTCCTATCACTCGGGAAATGACAAGGGACTTAAAGGAGCTCTCTGCTAAACGCCAGGTCAGAGACCAAATATACATTCTTTATTACGTCACAATTTGTAAAAAGGTAGCTTTGTTCTGACTTATGAGAATACTGTGTAGCCTTACACTAAGGATAAGATGTTAGAGATGGTTACATTAAAATGTATTCAATCATTGCATAAATATTTATTTAGTGTTTCAGGCACTGAAATAAGAAGATAAAAAGAGTAAGATACCGGGAAGGTGTGGGAGGGTAGAAGGTAGGGGTGTGAGGATTGAAAATTTACCTATTGGGTACAGTGTCACTATTTGGGTGATGGATACACTAAAAACCCAGACTTCACTATTACGCAACATATGCATTTAAGAAATCTGCATTTATACTCCCTAAATATATTTTTTAAAATGTTTAAGATTAAAGATACAATTTCCTTGGGTTATATATTTTAACAGATTAGGAGTCCTGAGACCTATATAACTAGGCTATGAGGTATTATGATGTATGACTAATACATGTGAATACAGGATATGTCTGGACTTGTATTTCTCTTGGGCTTCTTGAATTTGTGTTTCTGTCTTTTGCTGACTTTGCCAATAATCTAGTTTCCTGTGGTTATTTCCTTAAGTAGTCTTTCTGAACTGTATACTCTTTCTCTTCTTTTTCTCAAAGTCAGATTGCACAAATGTTAGACTTTCTAGCATTTTCTCACAGGTTCCTGGGGCTCTATCTAATTTTTCTCCCATTTTTCTCTCTGTTATTCAAATTGGAAAATTTGTATTGATTAATCCTTAAGGTCACTGACTCTCTCCTTTCTCATTACTATTCTTCTATTGGGTCCATGCAGCGTATTTTAAAATTTCAGTTATTGTATTTTTCAGTCTAAATTTTCCATTTGATTCCTCCTTCTATCTTCTATTTAATGGCTGAAATTTTCTCCCTTTCCAGTCCCTTCTATTCTATTTGCCCTAGTTGTTACAGCATTTTCATAACTGCTTTAATGTCTTTGTGAGACAATTCCAACATCTGTGTCATCTCGGTACTGACATCTACTGAACTATCATTGTCCACACAACTTCAGATTTTCCTCATTGTTTATGTGTCAACTAATTTTGAATTGTATTCCAGACAGTTTGACTATTATGAGACACTGGGTCTTGTTTATATTCTATGGAGAATGCTGATATTTTTGTTTTAGGGGACCATAGTTAGGTTCAAAAGTTGAAAGTTTCCATGAGCCTTCTGTGAGCTGCAATTCCAATACCAGCTCAGTTTTCGAGTCTTCTTGCAGGACTATTTGCATCTGCCCTATGTGTGTACTACACATTAACCAGTCTGAGACTTGGGTAATAGAATATGCCACTGTTCGGTTCTCAAAGTATGTAGACTGTTAAGAGCAGATCCTCATATGTACAGCTCAGGAATAAGCTTATAAGCACAACTAACCTTAAGAGGTTGCTTTTTGGGCTTATCTACTCTGCAGTGTTCCAAGTATTTTTTTAGTAGGCTGGAGCTCCCGTTTTCTTGTTATCCAACCAGAAAGCTGAGGCTTTATTGACCCACATTCCTGCAACTATACTAAATACTAGGGGTGGGGGGCGGGTAAGGGAAGGGGAGACTTACTCCATTTTCTTGCTACTACAACTCCTATAATTGAAGCAGACATTCAACTCTGAGTCTTAGGCTCACCTGTCCCCACTACTCCTGCTACTGCCCTGCTTCCACTGTTGCTATTGCCACAGAACTGTTCAGAGACTAGGGCAACTCAGAAGAGAGAAAAGAAACAAAAAGAGGAGAAAAAGAGG
>NW_016107345.1:279386-297207 GCF_001604975.1 Cebus imitator
GACAGGGTCTCACTCTTTTGCCCAGGCTGTAGTACAGTGGCACAATCTCGGCTCACTGCAACCTCCAACTTCTGGCTTCAAGCAATTCTCCTGCCTCAGCCTTCCGAGTAGAGTAGTTGGGCTTACAGGAGCCCCCCACCACATCTGGCTAATTTTTTATGTGTTTTTAGTAGAGATGGGTTTTCACCATGTTGGCCAGGCTGATCTTGAACTCCTGATCTCAGGTGATCCAAACCACCTTGGCCTCCCAAAGTGCTGGGAGCCAAGGTGGGTTGGATCACCTTGGGAGTGCTAGGAGCCAAGGTGGGTTGGATCACCTTATGAGCCCAGCATGCAATTCATACTTTCTCTGAAAGTTAGAAGACCCCTTTCCTACCAGAGCTATAAATAGTTATAAATAATGCCACCTTGTGGATTTTAGGCAACACTGAGTTCAGGCTTCTGCTGAGTATTAATTAAGATGTATACATGAAAGATGAAAACATCACAAGGATAGTCAGGCCCAGTGGCTCATGCCTGAAATCCCAGCACTTTGGGAGGCTGAGGCAGAAGGATCACTTGAGCCCAGGAGTTCAAGACCAACCTGGACAACACAGTGAAATCTGGTCTCTACAAAAAGTTAAAAAAGAAAAAAAAAAAATAGCTGGGTGTAGTGGTGCATGCCTGTAATCCCAGCTACACAGGAGTCTAAGGCAGGAGAGTCTCTTGAGCCCAGGAAGTCAAGGCTGCAGTGAGCCGTTTATGCCACTGCACTCCAAACTGCATGACAGAGCAAGACTCTGCCTTTAAAAAATACAAAAATCAAAAAGTCCCACAAGGCCAAGGAACGATTGACCAGGACGCTATATGCTACAGAATTCCAAGCACTCCCACAGAGATGGAAGACGTTCAAGTACCAGGCAGGCACAGTGATAAGTCAACCCTGAACATGAGATTTTCGTTATAGACCTCATACAGAGTCATGTGTCCTGTATGATCTCTCAGACTGCAAATACGATGGATTAGATGCCTGTGATTAGGTTGTACTATATGACATTGTCAGCTTTAAGGAGGGCAGATAACCTCAGTGAGCCTGACTTTCTGGCTGAATGCTTAAGAGAGACTCAGCAATTCCTAGCAAGAGTCAAAGCATGAGAAATTTGATGTGTGAGAAATCCTCCAGATTCAAAAGTTAGAGAAAGTCACAGGGCAAGGATCTGAGAGCTGCCTCTAGTTGCAGAGAGAAGACCCCAGTCAACAGCCTGCAGGGAATTGGAGACCTCAGACCTACAATCACATGCAACAGAACTGGGCCAACAACTTGAATCAGTCTGGAAGCAAATTCTTTCAGAGTCTTCAAAAAGGAGTGCAGCCAAACTAACACCTACATTTCAGCTTTGTAAGACTACATAAGCAGAACCTAGCTACTCCATGCCTGCTAAGCTAATAAGCAAATGCTGTTTTAAGCTGCTAAGTTTACGGTATTTTTGTTACCAGCAACAGAAAACTAATATAAGAGGCTATTACGAACTTTATGCCAATAAATAATAACAAAACAAATTCTCTGAAAGATAAAAATTACCAAAACTGACACAAAGAAACAGAAAATCTACCTATGTATCCTTTAAATAAATTCTGAATTTCTTTTTTTCTTTTTTGAGACAGAGTTTCACTCCTGTTGCCCAGGCTGGAGTGCAATGGCACGACCTCAGCTCACTGCAACCTCCGCCTCCCAGGTTCAAGTGATCCTCCTGCCTCAGCCTCCCAGTAAACTGGGATTACAGGAATTTGCCACCACACCCAGTTAATTTTGTATTTTTAGTAGAGACGGGCTTTCACCACATTGGTCAGGCTGGTCTCCAACTCCTGGCCTCATGTTATCTACCAGCCTTGGCTTCCCCAAAGTGCTGGGATTACAGGCATGAGACACTGTGCCTGGCCCTAAATTAAATTTCTAATTAAAAACCTTCCCACAAAGAAAACTCAAGGCTCAGATGGCATGGAGTAAGTTCTATCAAATATTTAAGGAAGAAATAATACCAATCCCATGTAAACTTGTTCAGAAAATAAAGCAGGGGAAGGCTTCTCAACTCATTATAAGACCAACATTATCCTAATACCAAAATCAAAGAAAGACATTACAAGTCAAGTACACACCAATATTCCTCAATTTTCCTTATGAGCACAGGCAATAAAACCCACAACAAAATATTAAAAAATCAAATTTAATAATGTATTAAAGAGCTAACACATGTTGACCGAGTGGACACTATTTCAGAATATGAAGGTTGGTTTCAACTTTTGAAAACCAATGGATTAAAATATACAAATCAAATGATCATCTCAAAAAATGCAGAAAAAGTAATCAACTTTTTCTGAAAGGATAAAACTTTTCAGCAAACTAGGAAGAAAAGAAATTTTTTAAACAAGGGGCACCTATGAATAAGGGGCATCTATGAAAAAAACTACAATTTAATATTATATTTAAAGTTGAAAGACTGAATGAATGCTGTCCTTTAAGATTAAGAACAAAATCGGTATGTCAGGCCAGGTGCAGTAGCTCAATCCTGTAATCCTAGCACTTTGGGAGGCCTAAGTCGGGTGGATCACCTGAGGTCAGGAGTTCGAGACCAGCCTGGCCAACACAGTGAAACCCCATCTCTACTAAAAATACAAAAATTAGCTGGGTGTGGTGGCAGATGCCTGTAATCCCAGCTACTCGGGACACTGAGGCATAAGAATCACTTGAACCCAGGAGGTGGAGGTTGCAGTGGGCCAAGATTGCGCCACGGCACTCCAGTCTGGGCGACAGAGTGAGACTGTGTCTGGGGGGAGTCTACTATAATAGTTAATTTTATGTGTCAACTTGATTAGGTCACAGGGTGCCCTGATATTTGGTCAAACATTTTTCTGGGTGTTACTAATGAGATATTTGCTCAAACATTATTCTGGGTGATTTTGGATGTGATTGACATTTCAATCAGTAGACTGGGTAAAGCAGACTGCCCTCCCTAATGTGGGCTAGCCTCATTCAATTGGCAGAATACCTGAAGATAAAGACTGACTCTCTCCAAGTAACAGAGAATTCTTCTTGCTTGGCTGTCTTCTAGCTGGGACATTGGCTTTTTTTCCTGACTTGGGACTCTTAAATGAAACATCAGCTCTTCCTGGGTGTCAAGCCTACCAGCTTTCAGATATGAACTACACCACTGACATTCCTGGTTCTCAGGCTTTCAGATTCAGACTGGAATGCAACCACTGGCTCTCTTGGGTCTCCAGGTGCCCACCTCCATAATCATGTATATCAATTTCTTATAACAAATCTTTTATAATTTTTGCTTATTTATATGTGATATACAGATATAGATATACATATTATATCCTATTGGCTCTGTTTCTCTGGAGAACCCGGGGTAATGAATTTACTCTTATCACTTCTATTTAAAATTGTACTGGGAGTCTTAGCCAGTGCATGAAGGAAAGAAAAAGATTTCAAAAGAAAGATGTAAAACAGCCACCTTTCTTCAGATTTCGCTTTAACATTCTACTGGAGCTCCTAACCTATGTAACAAGGTATATCGACAGGAAGATTATGTCTAATTACATTTAATGTACTCAAATTCAACTACATAATCCTGCTGGGCAGAAGAAAGAAAAAAAGAACTATAGGCCGGGCGCAGTGGCTCATGCCTGTAATTCCAGCACTTTGGGAGGCTGACGCAGGTGGATTACAAGGTCAGGAGATCGGGACCAGCCTAGTCAATATGGTAAAACCCCATCTCTACTAAAAATACAAAACTCAGCCGGGTGTGGTGGCACATGCCTGAAGACCCAGCTGCTCGGAGGCTGAGGCAGAAGAATCACTTGAACCCATGAGGCGGAGGCTGCAGCAAGCCAAGATCGCGCCACTGCACTCCAGCCTGAGCAACAAAGTGAGGCTCTGTCTCAAAAAAAAAAAAAAGAAAGAAAGAAAGAAAAAGAGAACTACAGTGCTAGGTAGGGTGGAGTGAGGTACATACATTAAATACTACTGGCATTAAGGCCATTAATTCTCTCTATGAACATAACAACTGCAAACAGTAGAATCAATCAAGCTTGATAGCTGACAGAAGTGGCAAACATGGACATAAAATGTCAATGACTTTATTAAGTTTCTGACCACTGACAAAGGAATAATGCATAATGCTTGAAAAAAATAAAGCATGAATGAAGGCTTCTTGGATGTTCTTTAGGAAGAAATTAAATAAAGGGCTGCAGAGAAATATCAACCATAAAAAAATTAAAGAACTAATAAATTATCTATAGAAGACAAATATGATAAACTGGCAAATTAGAAGAACAAATAGAAATTCCCATTTGTTACTACGTAGATTCTATAACTATACATACAAATTACTAAATAAAACTATATATATATAAAATATTCCATAAAACTTGAGGGTAGATTTGACTCCATGTGATTTTTGCCTTTAAAAATGAAACCCTGGTCTGTCATGGTGGCTTGTGCCTATATCCCAGTGCTTAGAAAGGCCAAAGCAAGAGAATTCCTTGAGGCCAAGAGTTCAAGACAAGCCTTGGCAACAAAGCAAGATCCCATCTCTATAAAACTAAAAATAAAAATAAAAATTTGCTATAAGTGATGGTGTATACCTGCAGTCCTAGCTACTTGGGAGGCTGAGGTAGGAGGATCACTTGAGACCAGGAGTGAGCTATGATCATGCCACTGCACTACAAAGGGTGACATAGCAATACAATGTCTCTAAATAAATTTTGTTAAAAACAAACAAACAAACCTGAAGGAAGTCTGTTTACTAATCCAGAGGACTGTCCAACATGTATTATAAAGTGAATAAATCAAGTTATAGAACAATGTATATAGTATCATCCCTTTTGTCAACAAACCAATTGACAAATCACAGAAATAAACACAACCAAAACCCATTTAATTCCCATATCATAGATTTATATATATAAACATTCACAAAGCTTGTTAACTTTGAATCCCTTATGATGGTAAGTAGACACCAGTACACCTTTTTTCTTAATCATGTTTGCACTTCTTCTCCTTCCTTTTTTTTTGGCAGGGAGGGAACACTAGGTCTCACTCTGTCACCGGGGTGGAATACAGAGGCACAATCTCAGTTCAGGGCAGCCTCGACTTCCCAGGCTCCAGCGATCCTACCACCTCAGCCTTCCTCATAGCTGGGACTACAAGTATATGACAACACATCCAGCTAAGTTTTGTATTTTTTGTAGAGTTGGGGTTTTACTATGTTGCCTAGGCTGGTCTCAAACTCCTGGACTCAAGTGATCTGCCCACCTTGGCCTCCCAGTGCTAGGACTACAGGTGTGAGCCACCACATCCAGCCTGTTTGCATTTTTTTATTTGTTGCAAAAATTAGTCATGTTATACTTTTGCAATTGAAAATTTTAAATTAAAAGATAAAAACAGGATTATCACTAAAATAGAAAATAGAGGTTAATTGGCCATAAACACAATCATTAAAAAGAAAAATCTAGCTGAAAATATTAAAGCAAAGCCTTTATTTTAATGACAGCTACTCAAAGAATCTTCTTCTAAAATTGTATATATTTAAGGTATACAACATGATGTTTTAATATAGAGTGAAGTGCTTACTACACAGTCAAGTAAATTAACACACCCATTACCAGACATAGTTACCTTTCTTTTTTGAAGAGTACCTAAAATCTACTCTCCTGGCAAATTTCCTGTATACATTATTATTAACTGTAGTCTTCATGTTGTATATTAGGGCTCCAGAATTATTCAATTGAGATAATTACCTTTGAATTACTTCTCTCAACTTTCTTCACAGCCTCACCCACTTGTCTAACAACCAAAGGTAGTAACCACCCTTCTATTCTCCCCCAAAATCTTTAATGCCCATGTACAAAAGCAAGTCATTGGTACTTTTTGGCAAGAGGCTCCTGAATATATCTTCACAGCAACAAACATTTCAAACAAATCAAATTTCTTTCTTGGATCACACAAATTATTCACCTAATTTCCTACCCAGCAAAATAGGGAAAATAAATGCTTTATACTGTGTGGGACTGAGCAATAAATCCCCATGTGCTAACAACTTGTGGTCCGTAACGTAATAATCTATTTTCTTCCAGGAAATGGTATTAGATGTTCTCTGTGCTCAGCAAGTTTAAAATGGGGGAAAAAAAAAAAGACTGAAGGAGGGGTTCAATGCAGCTCTAGGTAAAGCTGAGAGAGGAGAGTAAGCTTGCAGAAAAACATGTGATTTATAGCTGTGGCTTAAATATCACTTGCTGAAATATAATTAACATATCCATCATCACACACAGTTACCTTTGCTTTTTTCAATGAGGAGTGGTAAGAGTGCCTAAAATCTACTTTTCTAGCAAATTTACTGTATACAATATTATTAACTATAGTCTTCATGTTATACAGTAAACCTCTAGAATTATTCAACCAAGATACCTCTATCCTGTACCTTTGAATTATTTCTCTCAACTTTCTTCAGAGTCTCACCCATCTATATTATATATTTCTTCTATATAATATACAGAAGAAATATGTAACATATACTGGAAAAATAATCTCAATCTTTCCAGTAGATCCCTAACAATTCAAAAGTTGTTGAATTTTTAAACAAAATTTTTAAATAAAAATTCTTAATAGTCTTAATAATAAATTACCATATTCTGTATCATGTAATTGATCAATATGGGTAAAATTCAAACTCCAATGTGACATTCTTGAGCATATCAGTGAGTCATTCAAACACTGGAGCAGATAGCAAATCCAAATCTTAGTGGGTACTCACTTTTACAGTTTCCTCTGTGTTAAGTTTATTTCCCTTAACCAAGATAATTTGGAAAGGGTTGTTATTTTCCCAAACATGCTGTAAAAGAATAAAAAGATACAAATTATTTTAATGAAAGAAATGAATATTCTACGCTAGCAATGAAATTGTCATCAGTTCTAATGTCTGTTGGCAAAATTATGAAAATAGAGCTCTGAAGTAACAACTGAAAGTCATATATACTAAATTAAATATTATAACTCCTAACACTTGGCTTTCATGGCAAAACATACGCAGCATTCCACTAATGCTAAGAGATATCACTAAATTAAAAGCATTAACAAATAGTAATAAAAGCTTTGTATAAATTAAGTTGAACATTTATATTAATGCAGAAATAACATCAGCAAGGAGCAGTTAAATATACCATTTGTGATGACTGAGTAACTGACTAAAAAGTGTTAACTGTTCAAATAAAGACAAGCTTAAGATTTGCTTTATACAAATATATTACATTCTCAAAAAAAAATAGTGCCCTTCACATATGTTTAATACTAAAATAATTCAGTATTAAGAAAGCAGGTAAATTACACCAAAAACACTATCATGGTTAAGCTGATAGAAATGAAATATACTGGTTAATTCAATTATTTCTGCACATCTAACTTTTCTACTAGAATGTCTCCAATTACTCACTGAAGTCCTGTATTTAAATCAAAATCTCCTGTATTTAAATCAAAATTTGATGGCATTTTTCTTTAGCAGAAAAAAAAACACCAAAAATATAAATGGCATATTTACATTTAATTGCGCCTTGAGTAAAAATAATATCTACAAAGATAATTTTTAAATAAATGATAGATTTCTGGCAAATATGCATTCGTTTCACAAGAGAAGTGAGCAAAGGAAATACGTGTGAAACTTATGTAAACTAACACAATCACATGCCTTTTGGGGTTGCTAAAGGTTCAGAAATAAAACTTACATAAATAATTCGTGTTTTCTTTGGTGGTAATGGAAGAGGAAGATTAGATGAATTTCTATTTATGGCAGCCTCTATGGCAATCATTTCCTGTTCATACATTTTCTTGATCTTGCAGCATTCCACAAGTATAAAATGGGGCAGCGTCCTGTTCATTACACAGTTCCGGATATACTATAGGGGCAAGAAAAAGGAAGGTATTGATTTTCAAGCCAACACCTAAATCAATAGAATAAAATTAAGCTGAACAACACCATATCAAATGCACCGTGAAAGTATGTCTTAAACCACAGCTGCATAACAAGAATATAATTTTTTTTTTTTTTTGAGACAGGGTCTCACTCTGTTGCCCAGGCTGGAGTGCAGTGACATGATCACAGCTGACTGCAACCTCGACCTCCTGGACTCAACTGATCCTCCCACTGCACCCTCTGGAGTACCTGGGACTATAGGCCTGCTCCTAGACCTTGTATGTACTAAATCACAAAAATTAAGGGCCATACCAGAAACGTGGGAAGATGTGTAACATCACATTACCTACTAATAAATTATAGCTCCATGTTCTCAAAAACACATCACTTTATATTTGGCATGCCTATATCCCTCGTTTAAATAACAATAATATCACAAAACGACAAGATTTTCCTAAAATTCTGTAACTACTAACCTCTAACTGGGCACTTATAATAATATGCCTTACATAATGACTATTTTTCAGTCTTCAAGATATTTCAACAAAAACATCTTCATGTTATTTGAAGGCAAAGCCAAGGACCTCGTCTTTAAACAGTATACCTTATAGAGGGATGGGTGCTGCACTGCACCATAGCATATTTAAACTACACTCTACTCCAAAAATAATCTGGGGCAATTCAGTACTGTACAAAACTATTCTCAAATAATTCTTAATTAAATAAAAATAAATATCCAAATGATTAAGAAAGGCTTTTGAGAATGGTCAAACCTAATGCCTACAAAATTCTTGCCATACATGGAAGTAACAAAAAAAAGGGAATGGGAAATTCCATGCACAAATATTTCAGACTAAAATTGAAAAGTTTTCCATTACTTAGCTAATGAATAATCACAAATAAGTTTTTATACAATTCAATGGATGACCATTTAACCAATTTTTAAACTGATTAACAAGTCCCAGAATATTTCACATTTATATCATATAACAAAATAATAAGCATCTATTAACAAACAGTGTCAAAAATTCATAATGATATAAGACAATAATTATAAAACTAACTAAAACAATCAAAACAGCTGAATGCGCTGGGCACAGTGGCTCATGCCTGAAATCTCACACTAGGAAAGGCCAAAGTGGGCAGATCACTTGAAGCCAGGAGTTGGAGACCAGCCTGGCCAAAATGGTGAAACCCCTGTCTCCATTAAAAACACAAAAAGCAGCTGGGCATCATGGCACACACCTGTAATCCCAGCTACTCAGTGGCTGAGTCATGAGAATCACTTGAACCTGGGAAATACAGGTTGCAGAGAGCCAAAACTTTGTGTCACTGCACTCCCGCCTAGACGACAGAGCAACACTCTGTCTCCAAAAAAAAAAAAAAGAAAGAAAGAATACAAACATGTACATACACACATTTGTGCATACCATCATTATGTTAAAATACATATGTAACTGCAAAGGAAAGTGACAAAAACATGCCAAAATGTTAACAATGATTATCTCAGAGGTAAGTACTATTATGAATATTTATTAGTCAATACTGTACAATTTTCTTTTTATTCCAACTGTTCCACTATGGGTACACATTTTTTAAATCAGAAATAACAAATATATATATACCTGTGAACTTCTCTGGTAAATTCATAGATAATATACATACCTGGAACTGAATTAGTGGATGATCACCAAAAACATATTCTACTCTCCCGCTGACTTGCAACACATAATCATAGGGGCTAATTTCATCTTCCTTCCCATGAATAGTCAAACGTTTTTGGATTGCCAATTCATTTACTTTTATAGGATTCATATTAGGAGATACTTGAAAGCTAAACACATCCTAAAGGGGGAAGGAGGTGGGGAAAAAAGTAAATGTTATATTTATGCTGAAAAAATCACTATTATAAACATCATGTAATAGTATGCACAAATGTACATTAACATTTCTATCGGTACATTCTTAACAAATTTTATATGGACATATATTTAGAATGTAGACAAGTTTACTGAAATATAAAGATTTCTGATCATTTGCAAGTCATCTTACTGTATTCATAGTGCACAGTTTCCACAGGTAAGATTAATATTTAACTAAAGGTTAGCATCAGGCATTTTCCAATGAACATCCTTCTTTAAAAAGTCACACAACCTGTAGTTATATTTTGTATATATATTTTTTTAATTTACACATTTCTCACTGGTAAGAAGAGAGCCATACCTTATACTAATTAAACCATAAATTAGTAATTATGTCCAATTTTGGAAACATGTAAATAGAAACATATAGAAATTCTAATCAATGAAAAATGAAGATATAGTTTAGAATTGATATAGCATTACCAAATCTGTTCATCATAAGACTGAATGGGACAGATAACACCTGAATCCTTTCATAATCTAGCAAGGTAATTTCCCATTATATGATCATATACTAAAGATGTAACGCCAGATTCAAACTTTAAAACCTAAACTTACTATTTCACATCTACTTTTTCCAGTATTCTACCTGTTTGGCTGTGTTTTTTATGAGTTGATGCCTGCTATAGACTGAATGTTTCTGTCTCCCCCTACAAATCAATATACAGAAAACTAACCTCTAATGTGATGATATTTGGAAGCGAAAACTTTCGGATGTGACTGAGTCATGAGAGCAGGGCCCTCATGAATGAGATTAGTGCCCTTTTTTAAAGAGACCCCAGGCCGGGTGTGGTAGCTCACGCCTGTAATCCCAGCACTTTGGGAGGCTGACGCAGGTGGATCACTTGGGGTTGGAAGTTCAAGACCAGCCTGACCAACATGGAGAAACCTCCTCTCTACTAAAAATACAAAATTGGCTGGGCGTGGTGGCACAGGCTTGTGGTGAGCTGAGATCGTGCCATTGCACTCCAGCCTGGGCAACAAGAGCGAGACTTGTCTCAAAAAAAAAAAAAAGAGAGAGACCCAAGAGAGCTTCCTCTCCTCTTCTGCCATGTAAGGACATGGCAAAAAGACAGTTATGTATGCACCAGAAAGCAATCCCTTATAAGACACGGAATGAACTGGTGCCTTGATCTTGCACTTCCCACCTTCCAGAATTGTGAGAAACAGGCCAGGCACAGTGGCTCACACCTGTAATTCCAGCACCCTGGGAGGCTGAGGCGGGTGGATCACTTGAGCTCAGGAGTTCAAGACTAGCCTGATGAACATGGTGAAATCCTGCCTCTACTAAAAATACAAAAAATTAGCTGGGCGTGGTGGCCCCTACCTATAGTCTCAGCTACTCAGAGGCTGAGTCAGGGGAATCCATTGAACCTGAAAAGAGGTGGTTTCAGTGAGCCTAGATCATGCCACTGCACTGAAGCATGGACGACAAAGCAAGACTCTGTCTCAGAACAAAACAAAACGAAAAAAACCCTAGAATTGTGAGAAATAAATTTATGTTGTTTACAAGCCATCCAGTGCATGGTACTCTGTTACAGCAGCGCAGCCCAAACAGACTAAGATGGTGCCACACACATCAAAGAACTCAGGCTAGGACGCTGGGAATCATTTTCAGAAGTCTCCTCTTTCCTCCCCGATCTCACCTCCCAACAAGACACCAATGATCTTATATCCCAACGGTTTTCCTGTATTTCAAGCAGTTGTTCAACATCACTTTCAATGACTTCATGAAATATTGTTTATCACTGTTGCCCAGGCTGAAGTGCAGTGGTGCAAGCTTGGCTCACTGCAACCTCTGCCTTCTGGGATCAAGCAATCCTCCCACCTCAGCCTCCTGGGTAGCTGGGACTACAGATGTGCAGCACCATGCCCAGCTAATTTTTGTACATATGGGGTTCCCTCATGTTGCCCAACTTGGTCTCGAACTACCGGGTTCAAGAGATCCTCCCTGTTCAGCCTCCTAAAGTACTGGAATTACAGGTGTGTGCCACTTCACCTGGCCAACCCAGTGTTCTCAAGTTAAATTCTCATCACCTTTCAACACTAAACTGCCCTATTCTACCTCTCCTGACCATGCAGAAATCCTTAAACAGTATTGTAAATTTGACCCTGACATTTTAATGATACTCAAATCCTGACTTAAATTGAACTTTAGATTCAACGTATCTCAGGATATAATGACAAATGGTGCTTTTCCCTAGATAAACTTTCCTGTCTAGAGAAAATTCCTGAAGGTAGACTCTTATTTTCATATCTGTCTTAACAAATACTTATTAACATGTTGTCTAAAAGGAGGCAAAATTGGGTAAAACCAGAGACACCTGGATGAAATCCTGGCTCTACCACTGACCAGCTATGAGGATGGCACAAAACACTAAACTTCTCTTCCTTTCAGCTTCTTCACCATGAAATGGGGTAAAGACAACAACACTTTGTAGGGTTGTTGAGGGAAGTGGAGAATATATGAAAAATATACTGTACCAGGAATTATGCAGGATTAAGCGCTCAACACAGAATGACTGCTAAGTCGTTCAGCACTTACCCTGCGTAACTGGTTGTTGTCATTACTCTGGTTATCACAGTAATTCAAGAACTAAACAAAACATCCAGCAGGCATGGTAGCTCATGCCTGTAATCCCTGCACTTTGGGAGGCTGAGATGGGTAGAACATCTGAGGTCAGGAGTTCGAGACCAGCCTGGCCAACATGGCGAAACCCTGTCTCTACTAAAAATACAAAAATTAGCCAGGTGTGGTGATGTGTACCTGGAATCCCAGCTATTAAGGAGGCTGAGGCAGGAGAATTGTTTGAGCCTGGGAGGACGGAGGTTGCAGTGAGCTGAGATCGAGCCATTGTACTCCACCCTGGGCAAGAGTGAGACTTGTCTTAAAAAAATCCTTGCGTTTCTACCTTAATCTAATGGCAGATCCTAGATGCTAGAATGACTATATTTGCTACAACAGCAACAGCATCATCTCGTTTGTATAAGTGCTATGAACATTCAGCAATGGATGGGCTGTATATGGACTCTATTATCATGCCTACTTCCATATCATTAATTAATTCACAGAAAGCAAATTTAAGAATATGGAAACAAAGAGACCATTTTGATTAGGCCTTTCATATCTTTTTTTTTTTTTTTTTTGAGACGGAGTTTCACTCTTGTTACCCAGGCTGGAGTGCAATGGCGCAATCTCGGCTCACCGCAACCTCCGCCTCCTGGGTTCAGGCAATTCTCCTGCCTCAACTTCCTGAGTAGCTGGGATTACAGGCACGCACCACCATGCCCAGCTAATGTTTTGTATTTTTAGTAGAGACAGGGTTTCACCATGTTGACCAGGATGGTCTCAATCTCTTGACCTCGTGATCCACCCGCCTCGGCCTCCCAAAGTGCTAGGATTACAGGCTTGAGCCACCGCGCCCGGCTAGGCCTTTCATTTCTATAGATGGGGGGAAAAATCACATGAGAAGAAAATATTTGCAATAAGGAACACTATCTAGACCAGCAGTTGGCAAACTTGTTCTGTAAAGGACCAGGTTTGGCAAACAAACATACATCATAGTGGTCTCTGTTATAATCTTTTTTCTTCTTCTTTTAAACATTCCTTTACAAGTCTTTGAGGTATTTTTCTTTTTTAAACGTCCCTTTAAAACTGTAAAAACCAATTAAACAGTCTAGTTTACCAATCCCATTCTAAATCACCATTCCACTGCATCAAAAAAAAAAAAAAAAAGGTGCAAAGAGTATCGCTTTAGACTATTATACATAATCCTAAATACATGTCCATCTTAAATCTAAAATTGTTCTTTATAACAGTGTTTGCTAGGTAAGCGAGAGACACTTCTAAAACTGAAGCTGCATTCAGGTAAAAATGAGAAATTTATTACAAAATATTTCTTAAAAAAATATAATCCTTACCAAATAAAACACTTGCGGTAGCAATTAAAAAAAAAAGAAAAGAAAAGAAGAAAAAAAAATTAATCCTACCTGGGAGTTTTCAAAATGAACAGCTACAATGAGCTTTCCTCCATAAAGTTTATCTTCTAAGTTTTCAGGGATGGATGGTTCATGCTCTGGTGGATATGTTTGTTTTAGCCAGTCCATCCAAGATAATCCCACAAGTGACAGGATCTTTTCCTCGCTGAATTTGCGCATTTTCCTTCGAAATTCATTTACTTCAGGATCCTTCAAGCCATCAAATTCATGGAGACCTAAAAACATTTTTTGAAGGTGTCATTTTCAGTAGCTAACAATAATAAAAAAGAACACAAAGTATATTCAACAAAAACTTAACTTGGATCTTGGGTGCTTGGCTTTTATCAAGCAGATCAAACTAGGGAGGAAAATACCATGAAAGATCAAAAAAGCCAGATAAAGCAATAAATCTCATGTACAGAAGACAAACATACAATTGTATTTTTAAAAAATACAACTCAAAACCTCATCAAGAAATGTAATTTGCTTATCAATTTTACAAAGTAATTCACAATACATATTTTAAAGCCACACATTAAAGATTCATAGTTTTATTTATAAGCCAAGTATTAATAAATCACATGTAAAATATCTAAGACTAAGAATCTGAAAAACAGTTTCAATACTATATTAAAAGAAAACTAAGAATCAAGTTATTATTTAACCTAAAACTTGGTATACTATGGGAATGGCTACAATACGTAGGAGCAGAGAGCATATGGAAAATCTCTGTATCTTCCTCTCAATTTTGCTGTGAACCTAAAACTGTTCTAAAAGATAAAATCTTTAAAATACCAAAAACAAACCAAAGAAAACTTAGTACACTTAAATGTTATAGATTGAATTTTCAGTTCATTGTGATTTTTAAATGGTTATCATATGTTGTATTACTTAGTCAAAAATCCCATAAACGTAAAATTGTTCTTTATTGTTTGGTTGACTCTGAAACAACAGGGAGTTGGGGCACCAACCCCCAACAGAGGAGAAAATTAACATATTCATTCAATAATTCATTCATTCATTGAGAGAGACTCTCGTCCTGTTACCCAGGCTGGAGTGCAGTGGTGCGATCACAGCTCACTGTAGTCTCTATCTCCTGGGCTCAAACAATCCTCCCACCTCAAACTCCCAAGTAGCTGAAATTACAGGCACAGGCACATGTCACTATGTCTGGATGATTTTTAAATTTTTCAGTAGACATGAGGTCTTGCTATATTGTCCAAGCTGTCTTGAACTCCTGCTTGAACTCAAGCAATCCTCCCACCTCAGCCACTCAAGATGCTGGGAGTACAGGTGTGAGTCACCATGCCCGGCCCACATATAACTTTTGACTCCTGAACAACTTAACCACTAATAGCATACTGATGACCAGAAGCCTTACCAAAAACATAAAGTCAGTTAACACTTAATTTTGTATGTTATCTAAGTTATATACCATATTCCTAAAGTAAGCTAAAGAAAACGTTTTTTTTTGTTTGTTTTGTTTTGTTTTGTTTTTTTGAGACGGAGTTTCACTCACGTTACTCAGGCTGGAGTGCAATGGCGCGATCTCGGCTCACCGCAACCTCCGCCTCCTGGGTTCAGGCAATTCTCCTGCCTCAGCCTCCTGAGTAGCTGGGATTACAGGCACGCGCCACCATGCCCAGCTAATTTTTTGTATTTTTAGTAGAGACGGGGTTTCACCGTGTTGACCAGGATGGTCTTGATCTCTTGACCTCATGATCCACCCGCCTCGGCCTCCCAAAGTGCTGGGATTACAGGCTTGAGCCACCGCGCCCGGCCTAAAGAAAAAGTTAATTACTCCAGCTCTCTTCTGATTAGAAAAAAAGAAAATGTTTTTAAGTAAATCACAAAGAAGATAAAATATATTTATTAACTACTTATTAAGTGGAAGTGGATCATCATAAAGGTCTTCATACTCATCATCTTCATATTGAGTAGGCTGAGGAGGAAGAGGAGAGGTTGGTCTTACTGTCTCAGAGGTGGCAGAAGCAGGAGAGTGAAGGAGGTAGAAGGGGAGGCAGGAGAGACAGGCATACTGTATCTAACCTTACAGATATACATCATAATTTCTGACTCCTTCGTTTTTTCATTTCTGTACGAATGTTTATCTACATAGTACCAATCCTACCACTGTTTGCTTTAGTTTCAGTGCTGGTATCATAGAAGGCCCCATGTTATAAAAGAAGTCAAAAGCATTCTTGAATAATCAGAAGCCTTCTGCCAAACTGTTACATGTGAATTTGTTTTCCAGCACATTTGTTTCTTCTATGTCTTCTTCCTCATAATCTGGCACTGGTTCAGAAGCACTCATCTCCATGAAGTTGTCTTCTGTTAATTCCTCTCATGTGGTATTTATTAGCTCTTGGATTTCTCCACTATCTCTATCTCGAAACTCTTCACCATCATGACTGCCTTTTATGCCATATCCAATCTACTTCATAATTTCCTTGATTGGTTGGTTTTGTTGTAAATCCCGTAAGTCATGTACAGTATTGGGACAGAGTTTTCTCCAGCAGGAATTTACTGTTTTGGGTTTGACAGCTTTCACAATTTTTTCTATATCAACAATGGCATCTTCAGTGGTGTAATACTTCCAGACTTTCATGATGTTCTATCCAGATTCTCTTCCATAGAGTACCATGAGTAATGAGCTTTAAAGGTCCTTATGACCTCGTGATAGGCTAAATTAGAGATGTTGTATTTAGGGGTAAGCAGACCACTTTGATGCTTTCAGTGCTGAACTCCAGAGGTTCTCAGTGACCACAGGCATCATCCAATATCAAAAGAACCTTAAAAGGCATTCTGCTAGGCCAGGCACAGCGGCTCACTCCTGTAATCCTCCTGTCATCCTAGCACTTTGGGAGGCCAAGGCGGAGGGATCACTTGAAGGCAGGAGTTCAAGACCAGCCTGGCCAACATGGGGAAACCATGTCTGTTTTAAAAACACAAAAATTAGCTGTACATGGTGGTGTGTCCCTGTAATCCCAGCTACTTGGGAGGTTAAGGCAGAAGAATCACTTGAACCCAGGAGGCAGAGGTTGCAATGAGCCGAGATCGTACCACTGCACTCCAGCCTGGGTGATAAAATGAGACTCTATCTCAAGGAAAAAAAAGGTAGTCCCTTACTGGCAAAGTACTTCCTGACTTCAGAACAGAACACTGATGGAACCAATCCAGAAAAAGGGTTCTCACTGTCCAGGTCTTTTTGTTGTATAACCAAAAGACTGGCAGCTGGTGTTTCTTTTTCCCTTCGAGGTTTGGAGGTTAGCAGCTTTATAAGTAGGGTGTATCACAAAATAGTCTGCATTTGCACAAAACAGTAGTTAGCTTTCCTGCCTTAAATTCGAGTGCTGGCTTCTCTTCTTTACTAATAAATGACCTTAGTGGCTTTTTTTCACCAGAATTAGGCACTTTCATCTGCATTAAAAACTTGTTCAGGTCCAGACAAGGCCGCTCACACCTATAATCCCAACATTTTGGGAGGCCGAAGTAGGAGGACTGCCTGAGGTCAGGGGTTCGAGACCCACCTGGGCAACATAGTGAGACCTCATCTCTACAAAAAATTAAAAATTAGCTCAGCATGGTGGTGCATGCCTGTAGTCCCAGCTACTCTGAAGGCTGCAGTGGAAGGATCACTTGAGCTCAGGAGGGCAAGGATACAGCCTGGGCAACAGAGCAAGATGCTGTCTCAAAAACAAAACACCAAAAATCTGTTCAGGCGGGTATCTTTTTCTTAACGGCATCTGGGAACTCATCTGCTGTTTCTAGGTCAAAAGAAATCATTTATCCTGTTATCTTGACATTTTTTATGCCAAATCTCTTTCTAAAATTGTCAAACCATCCTTTGCTAGCATTAAATTATCCTGCATTAGGTCTTTCACTTTCTTATTGCTTTGTCACATAACTTTGCCTTTTCTTTAATCAGATTAGTCTATACGTATGCTTTTTTTTTTTTTTTTTTTTTTTTTT
>NW_016107345.1:297504-298990 GCF_001604975.1 Cebus imitator
TCCACCCGCCTCGGCCTCCCAAAGTGCTGGGATTACAGGCTTGAGCCACCGCGCCCGGCCACGTATGCCTTTCTTATAGCAGTTGTGCACCCACAGATGAGCTGCATTCTTAATATGAGATTAAAAGTGTTTCACAAAAAGTGCGAGGTTTGCACCTGCTGACATAGCTGCAGTGACAGCTTGATGAATTTGTTTTTTTTAAAATGGTACTTACACTGGATTATTTATCTCAAAATGGGAGGCAACCACAGTGGCAGACCTCCATCTACAGTACATATCAAGCTATTCAGCACTTTTTTTTTTAGGTATTTGCAGGCAAGATCATAGCACGCTAGTACCTAGAACTCCTGTGCTTAAGCAATCCTCTTGCCTCAGCTTCTGCACCCAGCTGAATTCAACTTTTTCTTTTAATGTCATGACTTTTCTCTGTTCTTAGAAGTACTTCCAGGATCACAAGTGGCATTTTATATGGGTCCCACAGTGTTATTCAAGGTTTGCAGTATTGCAGCAAACACAATTTAAAAAATACATGAGAACTGAAAGAGATCCCTTTTTATTGCAATATGCAATTTACTAGATAGAGGAACTGCTCAAGTGGAGATGATTAGAGTCACATGGCATTTGTGAGCATATACTGACAACACTTAAGCTCACCACAATAGCAACAAGAGGTGGCTACAAAACTATTACTATAGAACAGCATTTACTATAGTTAATTTTATGCAGTTACGATTTAATACTGTATCTTTACAGTTGTTTGCATGTCTCTCAACTGCAAGCGGCACCATGTATGGTTATCTAAACGTGTTTTGAAATTTTAACTTTTTATAATAGATTTATGTGTATTTTATGGTAGCAAATGATAAACTAGTATCTATATACATATCATGCATTAATGACATACTTAACTTTTCCTTAATTTTTTCACTATTTCTAGGCTGTGATTTGTCTGCAAGTTTTGTCAAACTGTCACAATCTCAAAAAAGTTCCAATATATTTATTGAAAAAAGTCCATGTATAAGTGGCCCTGCACAGTTCAAACCTTTTGCTGAAAGACGGATTGTACTTAATTTTTAGTCACTTCTGCCAATAAGACAATTATGCACAACAACTTTTTCAAAAACTTATGATTATTCCAGAAAATAATTTTAGAAATCTAAAAGAATGAATCAACATACTTAAATGTTAATGTGTGCATTAATTTTTACCTATCAGGTTGGCACATATTTCAAAATTTGGTAATACCCTGTGCTGGAAGGCGTAGAGAGAAAAAGGCATTCTAGTATATACTTTGGGTGAGAAACCAAATTGATATGAACATTTTGGAGGGCAATTTTGCAATATTTATTAAAAATCAGGCCGGACATGGTGGCTCAAGCCTGTAATCCCAGCACTTTGGGAGGCCGAGGCGGGTGGATCACGAGGTCAAGAGATCGAGACCATCCTGGTCAACATGGTGAAATCCCGTCTCTACTAAAAATACAAA
>NW_016107345.1:299255-303258 GCF_001604975.1 Cebus imitator
CACACACACACACACACACACACACACACACCCTTTGACCTAACAATTTTGTCAATCATAATCTCAACCTGAGCGATTAAGGACCAAACAAGAAAGCCAAGTATACTACCCTAACACCAATCATATAAGATGCCTTGCTTCTAGTTAGCCCACCTCCAGTTCCCTGCTGCCAACAATTTCCCATCAGGCATCTCTGAAACCTTCCCTTTTTTTCCCTGTAAAACTTTCCCACTCCCCTGCCTGCCATTGAGTCTCTGCCAAACTCAAGTTCTTTTACTACAGCAACCTCTGCATAAATAGTTTCTGTTCTCATCTGAGTGGTCTTTGTTTATTTCCACAAACCTATGGATATACTATCAATATAAAAATATTTGCTGCAGTTTTGTTTATAATAATTAAAATGTAATCTAAAGATCATCATTCAGAACTGGTTAAAGATATATCTATATATCATTATACAGTGGTGTGGGTGAAAAAAAGAATACAATCAATCTTTGTGTTTTTAAGGGCCCCGGATATTTTTTAAAAGGAGGTAGAGAATGGGTCAGGTAAAAATTCCTTTTCTGCAAAGTCAAAAGAAAGAATATAGAATATGCATAAGCTTTTATTTTGGATACTTGGGGTGACTCTACTTCTACAGTGTTATTTTGTAGTATTGGGGAGGAATGCACAGTGAGACAAGTTACTTTTTATTCCATAAAGTTAATGTATACTGTACTATTTGAACATATGCATGTCAGTAAGGGTTGTGTTGCCTTCTTTTTATTTTTATGCACTGAAAACAATAGTTGTTATTTCAAAAATATATCCTAGAAGCAACCTGTGGTATAAAACATAGAAAAATAAAAATGTTTAAGTTTTATAACACAGCAAAGGTAAAATCTTGAGAGTACAAAATAATTTCCTAATTTTAAATCTAGAATAAAATACATTACTCTAAATTAGCTACAAATGAACTGTAATTTGGGTGGACTGGCTGAAGCATTTTAGCACACTGTTAATATTCATTCTATTCATAAGCAATAGGTATGACAGGTGAGGAAATAAGTACCCACTAACATCTAACAAAAATCAAATGCTTTATTTCTCTTAATCTACTACAAATCATGTTTAACCCACCTTCTAAATGTCTCTCAACTCTGTCCACTTCTCTCAGTTCCTGTAGCCATTAATCTAATCCTGGCCATCAACACCCTTCCTTTAGGTTGCATCATTTTTCACTAATTTCTCTACTCAAATTCTTAATCCCTCCAATCCACTCATTCTACAACCTGAATAATCTTCCTAAAATGCAAATGCATCACAATACTTCCCTATTTAAATTTATTCAATAGCTTCCCAAGTGTTCTTAGCAGTAAATTTCTACTTTTTACATGGCCTGGATGGTACTGCATGATATGAAGATGGCTGCCTCTCTAGTCTTCCCTAGATGGCCTATCTGTCCCCCTACACCAGCCATAATCAATTTCTTTTCCTTGAATAGGCCACTCTTCACACGTGCAATTTCTTTTTATTTTTTCCTTTCTCCACCTCTCTTCACCTGCCAAATTCCTAATCAGCATTGATAGCTCAGTTTAGGGGTACGTCTTCTAAGAGGTTATCTCTGATTCAGCTAATTGATAGAAGGTGACTTTCCTTTTCAAAAGTTTTGTTTTCTCATTAATTGGCAAATAATAAATGCATATATTTATAAGGTGCAATGTGATAAGAGTTTTTTTGCTTTTTTTTTTTTTGTTTGAAACAGGGTCTCACTCTGTCCTCCAGGTTGGAATGCAGTGGCACGATTATGTCTCACTGGGGTCTCAACCTCCTGGGCTCAAGCCAAGTGTTCCTCCCATCTCAGCCTCTCAAGTAGCTGGGACTACAGGCACACACCACCACACGTGGTATATTTTTTTGTAGAGATGGGATTTTGCTACTATGTTACCCAGGCTGGTCTCCAACTCCTGGTCTCAAGTGATCCACCTGCCTTGTCTCCCAAAGTACTGGGATTATAGGCATGAGCCCTCATGCTCAGCCAATGTGATGTTTTGACACATGTATACACAGTGGAATAATCAAATCTGGCAAATTAGCATAAATATCACCTCAAATATTTATCATTTCTTTGTGAATAGTATATTTTAAAATTCTCTTTTACCTATTTTGAAATATACATTATTATTAACTATAGTCACTGTGTTGTACAAAAGAATGGGGGTGGGGTGGTTGGGGATGAAATTGTTCCACCTCAGATCATCAGGCATTAGATTCTCTCTCATTAGGAGCACCAAACCTAGATCCCTCACATGTGCAGTTCACAACAGGATTCTTCACATTCACTATCCTGTGAGAATCTAACGCTGCCACTGATCTGACAGGAGGCAGAGTTCAGGTGGTAATGCTCACCCAACATGCTGTTCACCTCCTGCTGTGTGGCTTGCTTTCTAACAGGGAGCAGAGGAGAACCCCTGCAATAGAACACCAGCACTTATTCCTGCTAACTGAAACTTTGTATCCATTAACCAATGTCTCCCCTTTCCCAGCCCAATACACCCCTTACTCTGCCCCCAACCGGCTCTGGTAACTATCATTCTACTCTCAACTTTGAGTTCAATTTTTTCAGATTCCACATTTAAGTGACATCACACAGTATTTGAAGGTGACCTTTCCTTACACAGCACAGAGGTTCATACACTGCATTAAAACTGTGTTTACTGGTCTTAATTTCCCACTGGATTGTGAGCTCTAAGCAAAGACCGTATCACCCACAGTCACTGGTATAATTTCAAGTATAAACAGTTAATACTATTGAACTGCATTCACTAACGTTTTGGTAATGGTTTTCAATATATTATGAATAAAGGACCCTATTCATATGACTGTTAAAATCGCCTTAAAAAAATACAGCTTTTATTTATTCCAGACTCACTGCATCCCAATCTCTGAGCATATTCATTTTAAGCCTAAATTTGATACAGCCTAAATTTGGGAACCACATAAAGATCTATTAAAAAGCGAAATTCTGCAAAAATAAGAAGACTTTAAGCTAAGTAATTTAATTTTAAAACTAGTTAAGCTGGGTGAGGTGGCTCACACCTATAATCCTAGCACTTTGGGAGGCCGAGGTGGGTGGATCACCTGAGAACAGGAGGTTCAAGACCAGCCTGGCCAACGAAACCCCATCTTAAAAAAAAAAAAACCAAAAAACTATTTAATACCCTACATACCTTCTTGTAAGAGAATCTGATAGCAAAGCTTAAGTTTTCCCTAAGACTACTGTAAAAAATTTCTTGAATGTACAGGTACAGAAAAAAAAGATAAAAAAAAAAGACTACTGTAAAATTTACAGTCAAATAGTTTTTCTATTAAAAAAGTATTGAGTGAACAATTTATTCATACTAAAGAGGGTATTAAAATCCTACAGACTAGGCTGGGCATGGTGGCTCACACCTGTAATCCCAGAACTTAGGGAGGCTGAGGCGGGCAGATTGCTTGAGGTCAGGAGTACAAGACCAGCTTAGCCAACATGGCAAAACCCCATCTCTACAAAAAGTACAAAAATTAGCTGGGTGTGGTGGTGCAATCCTGTAATCTCAGCTACCCAAGAGGCTTAGGCACGAGAATCACTTGAACCCAGGAGATGGAGGTTGCAGTGAGCCAAGATCGCACTACTACACTCTACCCTAGGCAACAAAGTGAGACTCTGTCTCAGGAAAAAAAAAAAAAAAAAAAAAACTAAACTAAAATCTAGATATTTCCCTTACTTAAGGTATACCACAGGTTTAGATAGGTCAGCACTTTGGGAGGCAAAGGTAGGGGGATCGCTTGAGCCCAGGAGTTTGAGACCAGCATGGACAACATAGTGAGATCCTGTCTCTATTTTTAAAAATTAAATAAATAGGCCGGGTGCGGTGGCTCACGCCTGTAATCCCAGCACTTTGGGAGGCCAAGGCGGGTGGATCACGAGGTCAAGAGATCGAGACCATCCTGGTCAACATGGTGAAACCCCGTCTCTACTAAA
>NW_016107345.1:303475-304805 GCF_001604975.1 Cebus imitator
TGTAATCCCAGAACTTTGGGGGGCCAAGTCAGGCAGATCGCAAGGTCAGGAGTTCAAGACCAGCCTAACCAACATGGTGAAACCTCATTTCTACTAAAAATACAAAAATTAGCCAGGCGTGGTGGCGCATGCCAGTAATTCCAGCTACTCAGGAGACTAAGGGAAAAGAATTGCTTGAACCTGGGAGGCAGAGGTTGCAGTGAGCCGAGATCGCGCAACTACACTCCAGCCTGGGTGACAGAGTGAGACTCTGCCTCAATAAAAAACAAAACAAAACATTAGACAAGAGACCTAAACAAAAAATTTTTTTTTAATTTTAAAAAAAGAGAAAAAAAAAAATATACTAAACATAAACCTTTGGATCCTATGGCAATATCATATTACTAGAGGAGTTTCTAAACATTTACTCTTTAATTTCTATACTTACCTTATCGCAAACTGGCAAAAATTTACCAATCAGCAGTGGTCCATGGACCACACTTTGAAAAGCAATGTCTTAAATATAACTTACTACATGTTTACAGACATAAAAATAGTTATATTAAGAATTCATACTAAGAATTTTTAATATTACCTTTTCCTATAAGGACTCCAATTTTTGAGTCTAATTTTTCCCCTGGATCACAACTTCTTGTCACTAATTTGAGAACTGGAAGAAAAGGTCTGACATCACAGAGTCTTCGTGTTTCATCTTCAAGCTCCTCATATACAGCAGTCTGATTCACACATGCAAACATATAGGAGTCAATTTCCATAAGGAGGTTGAACATTGGGTAATTGTGAACTTGCTTCCATAACATCTATGAGAAAAAAATGGTAAGACATTTTCTGGAATGGAAACGCTTGTTCAAGTGTACAAAGATATAAAGATGTTCACTGCAGCACTGTCTGTAAAAATTAAAAACTATGGACAAATCAAATGTTCAGTAAAAAGGACTAGTTAAATGAATTACAGAATATTACAGAACTGTGAAAATAAGTAATAGAAATATACTCAGAAGAATATAAAAAATAGAAATTCATTCTGAAATGGAAAACCATACAAAATATTTTTTTCTTAAAATACCAAATTATAAGAGTGTATAGCCGGGCGCGGTGGCTCACGCCTGTAATCCCAGCACTTTGGGAGGCCGAGGCGGGTGGATCACAAGGTCAAGAGATCGAGACCATCCTAGTCAACATGGTGAAACCCCGTCTCTACTAAAAATACAAAAAATCAGCTGGGCATGGTGGCACGTGCCTGTAATCTCAGCTACTCAGGAGGCTGAGGCAGGAGAATTGCCTGAACCCAGGAGGCGGAGGTTGCGGTAAGCCGAGACCGCGCCATTGC
>NW_016107345.1:308862-310272 GCF_001604975.1 Cebus imitator
AAAAAAAAAAAAAAAAGAGTGTATATATGGTATTATCCCATGTTTATAGGGTAATATAATGGCATAGCGTACAAAAACTGTATTAAAAATAAAATTACTAAAAACAAATTATCTATGACAAGTAAGACTCAAAGATAACTTTCATATTTAACATTTCTGTAAGCAGAAATCACTTCTGATCAAAAAAAAATTTTAATTTAAAGTATGTATCCAGATCTCCATACAATATTTAAATTATTTTTGTCCTGCATTCTTTCATCAGGGTTATCCTTACTAACACTGTCCTGTCAGAATGATCATAATCAATCTCTCAACATCTCTTCCCATGTCTCCTGGATAAGATAATGTAAAAGAGATTCACTACGCAAACACAAAGAGGGATTAACAGCCAGTACAAAAGCTAAGAGCTGAAAATAACAGACATGTAGTAAAAATTGTGGCCAACTCTCAGCTCAGATTCAGTTACATAAAACATACAGGATAAAGTACGAGCAACAATAATAACAAAAACCGGCAAACTGTTCATTCTGAAGGCTCAAAATACTAAAAGAAAATTAAGAAAAAAAGGTAAACTGAACTTTACCAAAATTTAAAACTTCTGTACAGCAAAAGACATTATAAAGAGAATAAAAAGGCAACCCACAAAATAGGAGGCAATATTTGCAAATCATATATATCTGACAAGATATTAATATTCAGAATATATAAAGAACTCCTATAACTCAATAACAAAAAACGAAGTTTAAAAATCAGTACATGTCTAGAAACAGTAATTCTCCAAAAAAAGATACAAATGACCAATAAGCACATGAAAAGATGCTCAACATCATTAGTCATGAGGGAAATGTACATAAAAACCACAATGAGAGAGGCTGGACACAGTGGCTCACGCCTGTAATCCCAGCACTTTGGGAGGCCGAAGCAGATGGATCATCTGAGGTCAGGAGTTCAAGACTAGCCTGACCAACATGGAGAAACCCCGTCTCTAGTAAAAATACAAAATTAGCCGGGCATGGTGGTGCATGCCTGTAATCCCAGCTATCTGGGAGGCTGACGCAGGATAATTGCTTGAACCCGGGAGGCAGAGGTTGTGGTGAGCCATGATTGCACCATTGCACTCCAGCCTGGGCAACACGAGCAAAACTCTGTCTCAGAAAAAAACAACAACAACAACAAAAAAACACAATGAGATACCACTTCACACCCATTAGGACGGATATTATTAAACACATACACGTGTACGCGCACGCGCACGCACACACACACACACACACACACACACACACACACAATATGGCATGTGCCTGTCATCTCAGCTACTTGGGAGGCTGAGGTGGGAGGATCACTTGAATCCAGCCAGGAGTTTGAGCCAAGTATGGGCAACATAACAAGATCCTATCTCTTAGACAA
>NW_016107345.1:310342-313675 GCF_001604975.1 Cebus imitator
GAAGAAGGGAGGAAGGGAGGGAGGAAGGGAGGGAGGAAGGGAGGAAGGGAGGGAGGAAGGGAGGAGGGAGGGAGGGAGGGAATCTTCTTGACAGTTTTAATAGCCCAAACAAACATTTCAAACTAGCTAATATAAGCTAATTTTTCTTAATTACTATCACTTCATTAGTATCATTATCACATATAATTTATACGAACATTTTCTATTACAGAATGATATTTCCCCCTAAGTGACGTAGTAAGCTAAATACATAGAAATAATACCTATTAACATACCTGCTTAATATAAGAAATGGTAGCTTCCCGAGGTACCTCCAGCTGGATATAAATCCCAGTGGGCAAAAGGAAATCCACAGGTATGGTGCCATCAGATGCTATCTGTGAATCCACCGCCCAGATGTCAAGGATGTCTGCCATAGCAGGAGGCATTATGAAACCGAAGCACATTCATAACCACGGGGCACTAGAAATCAGTAAGTAAAACACAACAAAACAACCATTAGCCGAATTTTATACCAAGATATGATAAAGGCCACTAATCTATAATTAGTCCTTAGATTTTAATATAGCCAATAATGTAACAGGAGGCCAATTAAATAATGTGATATTTTAAAAACCAAGAGTAAGTCACCAGGAATAAATTATTTAAATACACTTTTATCACTTCACAAATTATATATATGTACACCATCCAATCCATACCACCAACTACAGGAAACAAAACTCTTCTAATTTATATATATACATAATATACACACACACCCTACAATGATTCAAATTCATGATAAGTATATGACATCTGAATGACCTGTAGGTTTAAGAATTACAGGGTCCTAAGAAATTTAGTTGACCACCACTCAACAGGTGATTTTCTCCAAACTTTATTTAGAAAGTATTAGCTTCTTAGGCTGAGTTTTTCTCTGCAAATTCCAATGAAAATGACGATCAAGAGGGCCCTCTTTCAACAAGAACAATTTTCTGTCAACATCACAGCCCCTCCCCTAAGCATTAAAAACCCCAAATCCCTCAACACAGAGGGCAAGGCCCCTTGTGCTATTTCTCTGGCCTATTTTTCCTGCTCTCCCATCACTCCACAGACAAGGACTGGTGTCAAAGTGCCTTCTCCCTTCCTACTGCTAGACCTTTGTTCACATGAGGAATAAACTCCTCATATCAAAACCCTATCCCAACAAATGCACCCTTTAATAGTGCCATTTAAGTCTTACCTATTCCTTAAGGGCTTCCTTCAAGAAGATACAACAATAATAGTTGGAAGAACATGAACACTGAAGTTAAACTAAGGTTCATTTAACAATTATGCAATAAATGAAAAGTGTCATATCAAAAGAAACAGGAGGCCAGGCACAGGGGCCCATGACTTTAATATTATCACTTTGGGAGGCTGAAGTGAGTGAATTGCTTGAGTCCAGGAGTTTGAGACCAGCATGGGCAACAAACAAGACCTCTTCTCTATAAAAAACACAAAAAATTGGCCAGGTGTGGTGGCACAGGAGACTGAGGCAGCAGGATCACTTGAGCCCAAGAATCCAAGGCTGCAGTGAACTAAAATAGTACCACTACACTCCAGCCTGGACAACAAGTAAGACCCTATCTTAAAATATAAAACAATAAAAATATAAAAATAAAAAATAATTTTTAGAACTTCCTTAGCTAATAAATGCAAAATAAACAATAAATTAGAAAATCACAATTTTGCAACTAATGAACTAATAGATCTAGGCAATGATCACTAATGGATACTAAAGACATAAATAATAATGAGGTGAAAGGAGAAGGAACTTTACAATGTGTCTGTCTTATTGACACTACATGAATGTCCTGATCTATCTTAGCATCGCTAAAAGTGGGACTATCAGACATTATGTGTCTCCTCATGATATTCAATAGTCACTACTTACCACTCACACAAAACAAACTTAAATCAAGCCTTTAGATTTGATCTGTGTGCCACTTTACAGGAAACAGAAAAAGAAGTTAAATACTTTAAGGAAGCAGGCAGCCAAGTACAGAATGTGGCATCTTCAATAAAACAAATGATATGGTTTCTCCAAGTTATCAATAACAAGAAAAGGAGGAAGAAGATAGTAGAAAGACTGTTAAAGAATTTAAAAAACACTTAGGAGACACAGCCAAATCCAATGTTAGCTGGAACAAATCAACTATAAAAAAAACTATTTTTGGGCCGGGCATGGTGGCTCACGGCTGTAATCCCAGCACTTTGGGAGGCTGAGGCAGGTGGATCACCTGAGGTCAGGAGTTTGAGACTAGCCTGACTGACAAGGTGAAACCCTGTCTCTACTAAAAATACAAAAAAATTAGCCAGGCGTGGTAGCGCATGCCTGTAATCCCATCTACTCAGGAGGCTGAAGCAGGAGAATCGCTTGAACCCAGGAGGTGGAGATTGCAGTGAGTGGGGATTGTGCCATTGTACTCCAGCCTGGGTGACAAGAGCAAAAATCTATCTCAAAACAACAACAACAAAAAAACAAAACTAGCTTTGAAATAACCTGGGAAATTTAAATATGAATTCACTGTAAGTTCCTTGAGGAGATATAGAATGTCTGGTGGTCTCACTTTTAGCCATACTACAACGGATCAGAGGATTCAGTCATTGTCAACATGCTTTTTAAATTGCTGTTTTTCATCACAGTATATGGAAAGGTCTCTATACTAAGGAACTCTTAAACCAATAAACTTCCAAAAACATGAACAAAACTACACAGTCACTACAGGTGTTATTAAGGCACTGGTCCTAAAATCAAGCAAATCACTTCAGAGCAGGCTTTGAAGATTTGGTGAGCTTCTCAATCTTGCAAGTAACAGGCATTCAATAAGTATTTGCTGAATGAAAACATGATGTATTAACTTATAAAGAAAGACCTGCCGGGTGCAGTGGCTCAAGCCTGTAATCCCAGCACTTTGGGAGGCCAAGGTGGATGGATCACGAGGTCAAGAGATCGGGACCATCCTGGTCAACATGGTGAAATCCCGTCTCTACTAAAAATACAAAACATTAGCTGGGCATGGTGGCGCGTGCCTGTAATCCCAGCTACTCGGGATGCTGATGCAGGAGAATTGCTTGAACCCGGGAGATGGAGGTTGCAGTGAGCCGAGGTCGCGCCACTGCACTCGGCCTGGCACCTGGTGACAGAGTGAGACTCTGCCTCAATAAAAAACAAAACAAAACATTAGACAAGAGACCTAAACAAAAAATTTTTTTTTAATTTTAAAAAAAGAGAAAAAAAAAAATATACTAAACATAAACCTTTGGATCCTATGGCAATATCATATTACTAGAGGAGTTTCTAAACAT
>NW_016107345.1:313790-325653 GCF_001604975.1 Cebus imitator
AATTAGCCGAGATTGCATCACTGCACTCCAGCTGGGCGACAGAGTGAGACTCTGCCTCAAAAAAAAAAAAAAAAGCAATTTTTTAAAAACCCATACTTTACTTATATTCAAATACCACCATGCAAAAACAGAGGGGAAAGCCAGCTACTGAACAAGTCACATCAGGTACTATGTCTAACCAAGAGTCACCAACAAAAGCTGATACAAAAATCAAAAGTTAGCATTTAAAATTGAGGAGGGTTTATGAAATATCAGCCATCTATCACAGAATTAGAATCATGATAAACCTGTACATGCCCCTGGTTTCTTCAACACAGATTTTTGTCAAGACTCTCAGATCTGAAACCAAATCATCCAATTAATACTAATAAAAGAGCATGAAATTAGAAAAATAAAACTCTGGAGCTCACCCTTACCAGACACTGGAAATGGTAAGGCATCTGAGGCATAGTGCCCAGAGCAGCAATCTTTTCAAAGAGACTGACTGCATCTTACCAGCACTCCCACCCTATAGCATCAACTTCCAAGATACAAAATTCTAAACTTCTAAGCCATTAGACAAAATGCATTATGGTAGATATAAAAATTTCTTGATGAAACAATTATATCTAAAATGAGTTATGAGGCCAGGAGTGGTAGCTCACGTCTGTAATCCCAGCACTTTTGGGAGGCCAAGGCAGGAGAATTGCTTGAGCCTAGGAGCTCAAGACCAGCCTGCGCAACGTAATGAGGTCTCGTCTATTAAAAATAAAAAAATTTGCCAAGAGTAGTGGCATGCACCTGTGGTCCCAGCTACTAGGGAGGCTAAGGCAGGAGGATCACTTGAGCCCAGGAGGTTGAGGCTGCTATATGAGCTATGATCAAGCCACTGCACTCCAGCCTGGGCAACAGAGTGAGACGGAAGGAAGACTGAGATGGGGCAGGGGCAGGCGGATAGAGAAAGAAAGAAAACTGAAATGACTTAACTCAGATATTCAAATCTATTCATATGTGGTTTTACAAAATCTCAACCTATACTTCAGGTGGCCCATGTACCTTTTCTTAAAAAAATAAAAAATATTAACAAACATAAAAAATTCTATTGCATAGATTACGTTTAGCCTACTGCTACCATGTCTCCAATACTTAAACTCCTGTCATGTGAAGAGGAACATAAAATAGGTGTCACCTATAACTTAAATATGGCACCCTGTGTTGCAATCCCAGGAATGTTACAGGTGTTTCTGACAATAACACACATTTTTAACTAATGTTTGACTATAAAATTGCTAAGTTTTCAAGAGAGAATATGGCACCCTCTCTTAAATTTAGATAGGCTAAGGAACTCCCATGATGTCAAAGGGATAACCATAAAATTACAATTTTTTTTTTTGAGATGGAGTCTCACTCTGTCATCCAGGCTGGAGTGCAGTGGCACAATCTCAGCTCACTGAAACCTCCACCTCCCTGGTTCAAGGGATTCTTCTGCCTTAGCCTCCTGAGTAGCTGTGATTACAGATGCCCACCACCATGCCTGGCTATTTTTTCTATTTTTAGTAGAGACGGGGTTTCACCATCTTGGCCAGGCTGGTCTTGAACTCCTGACTTCGTGATCCACCCGCCTCGGCCTCCCAAAGTGCTGGGATTACAGGCATGAGCCACTGCACTCAGTCTAAAAATTATTTTTAATATAAAGAAAATAATACAAAAACTCATTTCAGAATAATTCACTAAGCTATACATTTATGTTTTATGCACTTTTCTATATCTGTGCTATATTTCATAATTAAAATGTCTTAAAAATTTTTTAATGGCAAAAAACACTGCAAAGGCTAAGTACCTTTCTTGTGCCATCTTTAGGTGCATCATAAAGAAAAGTTTTATCCTTTAGGTGTACAGTTGCCCATGCTTTAAAATCCTTCCTCGCTTACAAAGAAACATCACACCAACCTCCAAAATCGATTCTACAATTTCAAGGACAAAACCCTCACATTTAAAGTATCAATTGATTCAGAAATATTCTAATGATTCAACAAGACATTGAAGATGACTGTAAAGCAGGATTACTGTGTTTAAAGACCTAGAAATGTTTTTCCGAACCAGGAGTAAATCATCAAAGGGAATACTCCAAGGTTACATATATCTACCTTGATATTGTCATTAGCAATTTACTAATAACTGAGTTAAAGTGGCCGTTAGACTTTGTAAACAATCTAGGGAGATATATAGTATTAAGCTAAATATTCTCCAGAAGAATGGTTTTCCATTCTGGCATACTCAGTATTCCCTTTTCTTTTTTTCTTTCTTTCTTTTTTTTTTTTTGGTGAGATGGAGTTTCACTCTTGATGCCCAGGCTGGAGTGCAACAGTGCGATCTTGGCTCACTGCAACCTCTGCCTCCTGGGTTCAGTAATTCTCCTGCCTCAGTCTCCTGAGTAGATGTGATTACAGGCACCTGCCACCATGCTGGACTAATGTTTTGTATTTTTAGTAGAGACTGGGTTTAACCATGTTGGCCAGGCTGGTCTCAAACTCCTGACCTCAGGTGATCCACCCACCTCAGCCTCCCAAAGTGCTGGGATTACAGATGTGAGCCACTGCACCCAACCCAGTATTTCCTTTTTAAATAAATATTTTATAAATATATTAGTAATTCGAAATGAAATTATTAATGGAATACATGTATATTTAATTTAAAATTAAATCCATATAACATCCTAACTATAAGAAGAAGAAGAAATAACGGTAATAATATAAATCTCAGTATATGAATGCTTAGATATGACCACACTACTACTTGATGAAGTAGTCAGAGGCTTGCATATACATAGAATCACCATGGGTATGACAACTGCAAATGTAGACTGATTCAGATGTATTACATTGATGATTAACTACTACAAATGCCACTGCCACTGGTGCCATGATTTTTCCAAGATAAAAAAATCAATATATTAAAATAATGTAAAACATACTTTGTATTATGTTGGCATGTAACACAGAGCTCAGCTCTAGGCTCAGATAATTAACAAACAGGCTTTCAGCCGGGTGCAGTGGCCCACGCCTGTAATCCCAGCACGCTGGGAGGCCAAGGTGGGTGGATCACCTGAGGTCAGAAGTTCGAGACCAGCCTGGCCAACATGGTGAAACCCAATCTCTACTAAAAATACAACAATTAGCCAAGCATGGTGGCACACGTCTGTAATCCCACCTACTTGGAAAGCTAAGGCAGAATTGTTTGAGCCCAGGAGGCAGAGGTTGCAGTGAGCTGAGATTGTGCCACTGCACTCCAGCCTGGGTGACAGAGAAAGAGTCTGTATCAAACAAACAAACAAACAAAAAACTAAAATACAGCTAGTGCTCAACTTACAACCACGGTCGGAACCACGGACAGGTTGTAACATGATTTGGTCGTAAGTTGAGTAGGCTATAGGTACAGTTGAAATGGTGCACGCAGAGATGGTAGTGCTGCCAGAAGCTGGTCCGCACTGTCGTACGCCCAGCTGGGCAACATCTGTGCTGCCAGACGCGGAGCAGTCGTGGCTAGCGATTGCGGTCATAAAGTCGAATGGTCGTAAGTTGCATAGGTGGTAAGGCGATCAATACCTGGTAACAGGCTTTTCAAATACATGACTATCTGTAGAAAATTTAAAAATCATGCTCATATAAGACACTTTTTTTGTTGTACAAAACTGTCCAGTGCACTGTAGGCTATCTGATTATCCATTATCTTACAGTAGCACTGCCCTCAATTACTGTGCCAACAAGAACAAAATCATAACCCAACAAATTTCAAAAGTGTCTTATGGGGACTTCGCACAGTCCACTTTTAGAACCACTGCTCTAAAACAATTCCTACTGTTTCAGGATCTTTGGGGTGTTGTTTTTCTGGCCAGAAACCTCTGTGGCCATTGGTGTCTTTGCCTTAGTTTTGACAGGGCCTTGCTGGGCTCATTCCACTCACTTGGCCTAGCAGGCTACATTCAACTCACACTATGGGATTGGATCCCATGTCTGACAAGGGAGACTGTGTGGAGCAGCGATGGGTATGTGAGCAAGCGTGGGGTCCAGCCACTGCACAGTCAGACACGCCAGCTGCTGCAGTAGAGCAGGCAGCTCCAGGTACCAGTACAGGCACCAGCTCTCCACAACGCTATAGCTGGAGAGCAGCTTCCACAGCTGGCACTGTGGGGACATGGTGACACCTAGAAGCTTGGAGATGCCAGGAACCCAGGGGCCCCAAAGAGGGAGTCACAGTCTTGGCTCAGGGAGCTCCCAGGTCTGAGCTCCCCAAAGGGCTGCAGCTCTTCTCTCTTCGCCTGCAATGTGACAAACAAAGGACAAACAGGGTTTCAACCCTGTTTGTGTTACAGCTCTTTTAGCCTCACTCGGCAGGTCCCAAGTTCTTGTCCTGCCCCCAGAATAATGAGGTACGCAGGCAAGTGGAGGGTGAGCAAGACAAAGAGGAGCTTTATTGAGTGATAACAGTTCAGAGAAGGACCTGGAGTGGATAGCTCCTCTCTGAAGCTGATCATCCTGATGTCTGCTCAGCTCTGGCTGAGCCTGGGGCTTTTCTGGGCCTGAGAGGGGAGGAAGGTGTGCCAACTGGTCCACAGGCAGCCATGAGAGGGCCCAGAAAAGGCACTACAAGTTCTCACTCTAGTCCATGGGACTGGCAGCCTGGCCCCCAGCCTTCAGATCCTCCCTGTCCTGAAGGTGGAGCCTCTTTAGGGACCCAAACCCCCTTCCACCCAGGAACCTGTCTGCCTCCTGATGCCATTCATGGTGCCCAGGCTGTAGGTACCACCTACAGGTCAGTGCCAAGCTGCCTCAGTCTCCCTTCAGCTTCCCTCCAGTGCTCACTGATGCCCAAAATCCGGAAGGGGCCAAGATGGCAGGGGACTGGCGTGCCAACACTACCCCAAGCATGTGCACACCTGCCTGGGCTGTGACGGCACCTGGGCTTGGCCCCAACTCTGCTCCAAGGTCGGAGTGGGTGCCCACAGCAGGGAAAAGCCAGACAGTGGGAGCAGGCATTTCCAAGTCTCCAAGGACAAGGCAGGCCTTCTTGGGCCCCTAAGGAGTGTAGGGATGCCTGGGTTGGGCAGCTGCATTATCATGGGAGAGAAGAGGCTGGAGTTGGGGGGCAAGAGGTATGCTCCTGCCTGCTCCATGAAGCAAGAGGCCTGGGTCTGCAGCCACAGTTGGGTGGCTGCTGCTGCACCTGGCAAGCTCCCACCCCACCAACCTGGAAGGGTTGGGGCTCCCACTTGTTCCCCAACTCCTGCCAGCTCCACAGAGCATGCAACCCCAGCCGCACCTCCTTGCTGCAGCTGAGGTGATGGCAGCAACCACTGTAGACAGTCTACCACTACCATCACTACTATTTCTCAAAGTAGCAACAGAATCTCCATAATTTATCCAGATACAAATGTAGCCTGTTTTTAAATGTAATGAACATAACAGTATGCATTTCTACCTGCCAATCAATGATGTTTCCTATATTTGGCTATGTTGTTTTTGGCTAATTCTTGAAGGGTAAAGAAGCTCTAAGTAAAGAAAACTAGACCCTTACTAATCAGAGGAATGTAAGCCCAGTATAACTAGTTCTTAGTTCTCAGTATCTTTAGTAATAAATTTACTGATAGGATAGTCAAACTAAAACCACAAGATGACATGTAACTCTTCAGAGCTTTGTGCACAACCAAAGAAAAGAATTGAGGAAGTGGGCATACTCACAAGATGCACTGTGCTGCAATTAAAATAGCATGTGCTTTGTCAGACTTAAAACTGTAACATACTACTCTGAAAAAATGAGGTAACAAGCTGATTGGTAACCAATATATCCTTTGTAGATATATTTTGAAGAAAATTATATTATTGCCACTAAGTTGAAAATAAAATATATTCTGGTTTCTCTCTCCCTTAGTCACATAATTATTTTATAGGACCACACAAACAGTTCAGCCTGAGAGAAGTGAATCAGAGTTTCAAGTTGGAGGTATCTTAGCAGTTACAGACCCTACCCATTTTAAAGATAAGAAAACTAAAGCTGAGAGTTCAAGTAAATTATCTAGGAATACACAGAGACAGAGTCAGGCCTAAAAGTCAGATTTTTTTCCCCAAGCAATTAGCATACTTTTTCCCCCCTTTTCTTTTTTATTTTTGTCTTTAAAGAAAATATCCTTCACAGGCCTACCTTGCCTGGCAAGATCCTCAGTCTTGTATTATCCTTCTGTTTAAGCATCAAAGCAAGAGATCAAAGGCTGATGACAAGCAGAGTTTTTAAACTATGAAAGCTTTTCAAGGAAGCTATCAGAGGGCACAGGAACTTCAGCAGTGACAATTAGTTCAACTAAACCCTGTAACTGTAATTATAACACATATCCTGTTGATTGTTCACTGGCAGAAAGAGGAAAGAGTTTAAAAGTTCTCAGCTTCCCCAACAATGTGCCAGGAGAACCACTGGACTTTACTTCTTTAGTGATAAGCAGAAAACAACATAAATTTGTTCTATAGGTGAATAAATTCAACCAAAAACAACTTTAGAAAATCATAGGAGATACTCAAAAAGAGATTGTTTTTTAAATATAAAAGAAAAAAACATTACTTGTTTTTTTTTGAGACGGAGTCTCGCTCTATCACCCAGGCTGGAGTGCAGTGGCGTAATCTTGGCTCACTGCAACCTTCACCTTCTGGGTTGAAGAAATTCTCTGTCTCAGCCTCCAGAATAGCTAAGATTACAGGTGCCTGCCACCATACCAGGCTAATTTTTTATTTTTAGTAGAGACAGGGTTTCACCATCGTGGCTGGGCTAGTGTTAAACTCCTGACCTCGTGATCCACCCACCTCAGCCTCCCAAAGTGCTGGGATTGCAGGTATGAGCCACCGCGCCCAGCCACATTACTGCTTTAAATACTATATTTGCTATCACAACTTTAGGTTTCATTCAGAGGCAACTTAAGGTATGGGATCTTGATTCATCTGGGCTTTGGTCCCTAACCCCAACATTGCTCAAAGACAACAAATCAGCCCTGTTGATGTGTTTATGGTTAAGTATGCATTATACTGGGCACTTAAAAACTGAACAGTATAGAACTTTATTTTCTAAAGGTGATTATTTCATCTGAATTGCTATAATTCTATGTAAGAGCTATTTTTAAAGTAATTCCACAAATTGTTAAAGAACTGCTGGCTAGGCACAATGGCTCATGCCTGTAATCCCGGCACTTTGGGAGGGTAAGGCGGGTGAATAGCGAGGTCAGGAGTTCGAGACCAGCCTGGCCAACATTGTGAAACCCCATCTCTACTAAAAATACAAAAAACTGGATGTAGTGGTGGGCACCTGAAATCCCACCTACTCAGGAGGCTGAAGCAGGAGAATGTTTGAAGCCGGGAGGGGGAGGTTGCAGTGAGCCGAGATCGTACCACTGCACTCCAACCCAGGAAACAGAGTTAGACTCCGTCTCAAAAAAAAAAAAAAATTACTAAAACATTATATACCATATCATTTATAATAAAAGACATTTAAATTTATCCTCTCAAATCAAAGGTGGCACTCTAACTGCTTTCACAAAACATCAACACCAGCCTGGGCAACATAGTGAGACCATGTCTCTACAAAAAATTTTAAAACTAGCTGGGTATGGTGGCACACACCTGTGGTCCCAGCTACTCAAGAGGCTGAGGTAGGAGGATCTCCTTCTCTTGAGCACAGAAGGTAGAGGCTACAATGAGCCCTGTTTGCAGCACCGCACTCCAGCATAGGCAACAGAGCAAGACCCAATCTCAAAAAAAAAAAAAATTGCAAAAGGCACTGAGCCTTGAAAGAGTTTATACCTGCTCACTTGGTAATTCCAGTTCTAGAATGTATCTATTTACAAACCTGAATACAGAAAAAGTTTCATGTATAAAGCAAAACATATGAATATGAAAAATTAAGATAGCATAACTGACCTACCTGATGGCATCCACTTGGTGCAGTCATTTAAATTCAAGTTTATCAAGTGTATGTGGCAATGTTTAGAAATAACATGAAAAAAATCCAAATATAAAGTAGTATACACATTATAATTAGAATTGTGTTTAAAGTTAAAAGAAAAAAACTGCAAGTACAACCTAATGCACAGCAATTAAGGGTGGAAGGAAAGACACTCATACAGTTCAAAAGTAACTATAAAATAGATGTTTCTTTTATTCAGTGTACCTTTAATGATGGCATACAGTTTATATACTCCTTTAAAGTTCTATTATTCCGGACACTTTGAGTGGGTCCAAAGGAAGGACTTAGGTTAGAATTTGGCAATTTATTCTCTATTTTTTAAATTGTATGTACGTATGCATGCATGCATGCATGTATGTATGTATTTATAAGACAGGGTCTTACTCTGTTGCGCAGGCTGCAATGCAGTGGCACAATCATAGCTTACTGCAGCCTTGACCTCCCAGGCTCCAGCAATTCTCCCACCTGAGCTTCCTAAGTAGCTAGGACTGCAAGCACACACCACCACCACACCCAGCTCATTCTTTTGATTTTTTTTTTTTTAAACTAAAGACAAGGTTCCGTTACATATTCCCCAAGCTGGTCTTGAACTCCTGAGCTCAAGCAATCCTCCCACCTTGGCCTCCCAAAGTGTTGGGATTACAAGCATTAGCCAAAGGACCTCGCTATTTATTCATTTTTGGGGTTTTCTTTGTTTTGTTTTTGAGATGGAGTCTCGTTCTGTTACCCACGCTGGAATGCGGTATGGCATGATCTTGGCTCACTGCAACCTCCACCTCCCAGATGCAAGTGATTCTCCTGCCTCAGCTTCCCAAGTAGCTGGGACTACAGGTGCCTGCCACCACACCTGGCTAATAGAGATGGAGTTTTGCCATGTTGGCAAGGCTGGTCTTGAACTCCTAACCTCAAGAGATCCACCCGCCTTGGCCTCCCAAAGTGCTGAGATTATAGGTCCGGCTTTTATTCTTAATATATATGTGCTTATTAGTATTTCTAAACATAGGCCAGGTGTGGTGGCTCACACCTGTAATCCCAGCACTTTGCGGGACTGAGGTGGGCAGATCACTTGAGGGCAGGAGTTCAAGACCAGCCTGGCCAATGTGATGAAACCCTGTCTCTACTAAAAATAAAAAAAAATAGGCGTGTTGTCAGGCGCTCACCTGCTTGGAAGCCTAAGGTAGGAGAATCACTTGAACCTAAGAGGCAGAGGTTGTAGTGAGTCAATATCACCCCACTGTACTCCAGCCTGGTCAGCAGGGTGAGATACTGTCAAAGAAAAAAAAAGTATAAATTTATCTAATATAAATTTAGATATACAATCCATAACACTGGTACTTCAATGGGGAGAGAGGACATTATTGGTATTATTTCATCAAACTAAAAGAGCTGATGAAAAAAATAAAAAATAAGTCATATCACTCTATTATTCCAAAATACACAGCTAGCCTCTTTAAAACGTGCCATTTAAAATTCCATCTTTGAAATGGAAAAAAAATAATAAAATAATAAAATTAAAGTCTTCTTCCAAATACGTAACTTTTTATTAAGCAATGCTAATAAAACTCTTCAGATTTCTAGTTTTCAGTCTACCTTCCTCTTTTGTAATCTACATGTTCAATCATGTTTACCCCTAACATCAGCAAGAGATAAGTTATTCCAAATGGATATATATGTTTCCAAGAAAAATATATTTCATCCCCACTGTCTTCTCTCCTCACCATCTGTACCCCTTGCTGAAACCCATTCAAGTGAACAGTATTTGGGACATGGGAACTGTCACTAATTGTGAAGCTATTTGAATCATTGTTTGACAATAACCATGTTTTAAGGTAAAAATGATTATTTCCCTAAATAGATAAAATTAATAGGACAAAGAGATAAAATTAATAGGACAAAGACTTACTACCAATATCTATTACATAATATAGAGACCTTCTCTAGCCTTTGAAGATACAACTAAGAGAATTTTCTTACATTGTAGGAGCATTATAGGAGAGCAAGGTCCGTTTTTAAATATTTTTGCTAATAATGCATAAACAAAAATACCCAACATACAACTGTACAGTTCAATGAATTTTTAGAAAGCAAGTATCTCCTGCAAAGCAAGCCGCTATCCAGGTTAAGAAATAGAACACTGCCAGCATTTCAGGAGATTCCTTGTTTGTCTCTTTCAGATAGCAACCCTCTCCCAAACCTCCTACCACCAATCTGACTTCTTTTGTAAGAGGTGGGTTTTTTTTGTTTTGTTTTGGTTTTTAATCATTTTAGGTAACAGTACGAGAGTAAAGCAAACATCCAAATAATTGTGGCTCACTGGATACACTTTTGCACCTATCATCCAAGTATACATTCTAGACAAAAGTTTCATTGTCTAGATGACTGCTTCTGTTTCTCACTCCAAAGAGTAGAGATGGGTCCAACAGACTAACTGGGGTGGGTGCTTTTGAATGTCAACAAATCTTCCTTTCAGAAATGGTAACCAATCAATTCCGGTTCTTGTTTACAAGTACCATCATGACAATCAGGAATGACTGTTTGTGTAGCACAGTACCCACATGTAACTGCAATGAGAGTGAGTCATGAGCCAAACTGTACAAGTGTGTGGTGGTGCTGGTGAGTAACTAACCAACAGCTCTCACATCTAGGAACTGAACCAGTGCCAGAAAGCCATCTGGATAGCAAACAGTAACATGAGAAGAATTTTAAATAGCTTACAGCTGTAGAAAAAACACTATTCCGGGCTCTGAACTTTTTAGTTATTTCTGTCTGCTGTCATTTTGAAAATAAGTCATAATATGTAAAAATTAAAAGAACATCCAATAAAGGCTGGCATTTCTCCCAAGTCATTTCAGGATTACTCCTTTGCACGCCGGTTTAAGTTTGGTCTGGCAAGTACTTATCATTTGTTTGTCTGTTTTAAACCTTTTCCTTGGAGACCAATTTTCATCCTAAGCTAGCCACCCATGAATGGCAAAATGCTTCTGTGTATAGCTTTCATTTCTCCCTCACTTCTGACAGTAAAATGGTGGGGGGGAGAAACTAAGAAAAATTGAAGTATCTGTCCTTGGTGCCAAGTCTTCTTTCACTGCCTATTCTCTCTAGAGGATACAGAGAGTCCAGACAGGCAGGCTGATAATGTCATCTCAGTGCTAGGCCTTGATCAAAAAGACGAAAAAAAGAAAATGGCAGAGGGACAAAGTGGGGAAACAACTGAATTTCAAGTAAATAAATATTTAGTAAGTACTTATTCTGTTTAAGGCACCATATCACACTCTTGATTGGGAGATGAGATAATTACAAAATAAAACAAAGCAATTTCCATCCCAGCCTGTACCAGAGCAGTTAGGTCTAGTGACAGACTAGGTGGAGCCATGTCTGTTACCTGCTTGGTTGCAGTGTTTTTTTACCTAGACTTCCCAGAGCCTCAACCAGAAGGGATGAGGATGGAATACTGGAAAAAGGAAATACAGAGTACCTGCCTGAACTCCTTAAGAGCGTTGGACTGCAGTGTCTGGGGATCAGGACATGTCACCTAAAAAGTTAAAGCAGCACCACAATGTTGCTGTCATGGAACCCCCTCATTGCCTCACTGCCCAGTCTATGACCTGTGCACAATGGGATGAGTATTGGGAGTTAAATGGTTTGCAATATAATCATTAATCACGTTACTGTGTCTAAGATCCCAAAAGATCTGATATCTTTATCTGTTATACATTAACAGAACAGCTTTTGAATACTGTCCTGTATTTAACTTGTAACATTACCCTATAAGTTAATAAATTATATTTAGTTTGAAAACCTCAAATATAGCATTCTTTTAAATTAAAAAACATCTATTTTCACTCTCTTCTTAATTCTTTTTTTCTTTTTTTTTTTTTTTTTT
>NW_016107345.1:326379-329740 GCF_001604975.1 Cebus imitator
AACTCTGTCTCAAAAAAAAAAAAAACCACCTGAAAAATGACATTAGTATCCATTTCATATCACTAGTACAACAGTTAATAATTTAAAATGTTTCCTGACTGAATGTAGCTATTAAAACCAACCTGTACTTTTTTCTTCTGGAAACTATGGGAATACTCTCAAGGGATTAAAAATGTTTTGGATAAAACATTAGCATGAAAGAAAGCTTTAAGTATTTAAGGCTGGGAGTGGTGGCTCATACCTGTAAATCCCAGCACTGTGAGAGGCCGAGGCGGGAGGATTACGTGAGGCCAGGAGTTTGAAATCAGCCTGGGCAACTTGGCAAAACCCTGCCTCTACAAAAAGAAACAAAAAATTAGCTGGATGTGGTAGCACACACCTGTAGTACCAGCTACTCGGGAGTCTGAGGTGGGAGAATCACCTGAGCCTAGGGGGCAGACATTGCCATGAGCTGTAATTGTGGCACTGCACTCTAGCCTAGGCAACAGAGTGAGACCATGTCTAAAAAAAAAAAAACACACACAGCCTGGGCAACATGGTGAAATCCTGTCTTTTACCAAAAACACACAAGGCATGGTGGCATGGACCTGTGGTCCCAGCTACTTGGGAGGGTGAGGCGGGAAGATCACTTGAGCCTAGGAGGCAGACATTACAGTGAACCGAGATCATGCTGCTGCACTCCAAACTTGGTGATAGAAAGAACCCCCACCTCAAAAAAAAAAAAAAAAAAAAAAAAGAATCTAAATAATCTAACAGAGTATTGAAAACTAGCTCAGGCCAGGCGCAGTAGCTCACACCTGCAATCCCAGCACTTTGGGAGGCTGAGTTGGTCAATCACCTGAGGTCAGGAGTTCAAGACCAGCATGGCCAACATGGTGAAACCCCGTCTCTACTAAAAATACAAAAATTAGCCAGGTGTGGTGGCACAAGCCTATAATCCCAGCTACTCAGGATGCTGAGGCAGGAGAATCGCTTGAACCTGGGAGGTGGAGGTTGCAGTGAGCCAAGATTGCGCCACTGCACTCCAGCCTGGGCAACAGAGCAAGACTCCATCTAAAAACAAAAAAAAAAGGAAACTAGCTCAAAAAAAAATTATGATTACATGATAAACAACACTACTGTCATGACCTGGGATAATTTTAAAACATGGCCGCAAAAATTCTTTTACACTCCTTCCATAGACAGGTGAGGTGCATGATCCCTCTCTTGAATATGGCTTCAGTGACTGCTTGACATATATTAGAATATAGCAGAGGTAATACTCTACTAATTCCCAGGTTTAAGAAGCTGCAGCTTCCATTTTGCTCTCTTAAGACACCTGCTTGTGAGATGCTCATTCTTAGAAGGTAGCCATCAAGCTGTGAAGCAGCACAGGACACACATATGGGAGAGACTAAGGGTAGGTGTTTTGACGAACTCCAGCTGACTGCTAGGACCAATAGCCAAATTTCTCAGTGAAGAAGCCTTCAATGACTCCATCCCTCAGATGTCATGTTTCTCCACCTAAGGCCCAGACAATACAGGCCAAAGACAACCTGACTCTGCTGTGCCCCATCCAAATTCTGGACTGTAGAACCAGTGCATAATAAAATGATACACCACTAAGTTTTGAAATGGTTTGTTACAGCAATATATCATTGCAGTATAACCTATTAGAATGAAAAACAATTATGCAATTACTACCGTGAATAATTCATTTTTTTCTTTAAAAAAATTACACTTTGTTCTCCCATTCAACAGCCACATCATCTCATGTAATACCCGTCACAACCCTGAGACATCACAATGAAAGTGAAGGCCAGATAAATTGATTTGGCCTTACTGGGCCCCTAGTCACCAGGGCTGATTTTAACTCTGGCAAAGTGGATACTGTCTCCATCAATGACCCCTTCACTGACTTCAACTACATGGACTATATGTTCCAGTATGATTCCACTCATGGCAAGTTCCATGGCACAGTCAAGGTAGAGAACGGCAAGCTTGTCATCAATGAAAATATGACAATCATTTTCCAGGAGCAAGTTCCCACCAAAATCAAATGGGGTGATGCCAGCACGATTATATTGTACAGACCACTGGCATTTTCATTACCTTGTAGAAAGCTGGGGCTCATTTAAAAGGAAGAACCTCTCCCCACTCTGCTGATATCCCCATGTTTGTGATAGGCATGAACCATGAAAATTGCAAAAAACAACCTCGCAATTGCCAGCAAACTTTCTGTACCACCAACTGTTTAGCACCACTGGCCACGATCACCCATGACAACTTTGGCATCATGGGAGGAATCATGACCATGTCCACACTATTACTGACATCCAGAAGACCACTGATGGTCTCTTTGGGAAACTGTGGTGCGATGGCCACAGGGCTTTCCAGAACATCGCTTCTGCACCTACTGGTGCTGCCAAGGCTGTGGGCAAAGTCATCTCCAAGCTGAGCGGGAAACTCACTGGCATAGCCTTCTATGCCACAACCACCAATGTGTCAATCATGGACCTGACAGGCCATCTGGAGAGACCTGCCAAATACAATGACATTAGGAAGGCGGTGAAGCAGGTGTGGGAGGGCCCCCTCAAAAGCATCCTGGGCTACTCTGAGTACCGAGTTGTCTCTGCCAGTGTTAACAATGACACCAACTTTTCCGCCTTCAGTGTTGGAGCTGGTATTGCTTTCAGTGACCACTCTGTCAAGCTCATTTCCTGGTATGACAATGAATTTGGCTACAGCAACAGGATGGTAGACCTTATGGTCCACATGGCCTCCTGGACTACCAGCGCTAGTGAGAGAGCACAAAAGTAAAAGACAGGCCCTCAGCTGCCGTGCAGTCCCTTCCCCACTCAGTTCCCCACCACCACACTGAGAATCTCCCCTCCTAGGCACAGTTTCCATGCCAGACACCCTGAAAAATAGGATAAGTCTAGAAATCCCCACTTGGTTGTACACCATCAATAAAGTTTTCTGTATTCAGCACCCCTCTACTGCCAAAACAAAATACAAACACACACTTTCCTAAATCTGTAGCTTACTCTAGGTCATTTCTTTTTTTTCTTTTTTGAGACAGGCTGTCATTCTGTTACCCAGGATGGAGAACAGTGGCATGATCTGGGCTCACTGTAACATCTACCTCTTGGGCTCCAGCAATCCTCCCACAACAGGCCTCCCAAGTAGTTGAGGCCACAGGTCCATGCCACGATACCTGGCTAATTTTTTGTATTTTTGGTAGAGATGGGGTTTTGCCATGTTGCCCAGGCTGGTCTTGAACCCCTTAACTCAAGTAATCTATCTGATTCAGCCTCCCAAAGTGCTGGGATTACAGGCATGAGTCACTGCAACTGGCCAATTTTTTTTAATTTTTTTTTTT
>NW_016107345.1:330074-335670 GCF_001604975.1 Cebus imitator
TGTTGCGATCTCAGCTCAGTGCAGTCTCCACCTCCCGGGTTCAAGCTATTCTCCTGTCTCAGCCTCCCAAGTAGCTGGGATTATAGCCACATGCCACAACACCTGGGTAATTTTTTGTATTTTTAGTAGAGATAGGTTTTACCATGTTGCCCAGGCTGGTCTTGAACTTCTGACCTCAGGTGATCCACCCACCTCAGCCTCAAAAAGTGCTGGGATTACAGGCGTGAGTCAACGTGCCCGGCCTCTATTTAAATTTTAAATATTATAAGTTTTATACAATTACACATAAAACGTACTCTATTATGCATAAAACTGGTAATCCTCCACATAAAACTGTATTTAATAGCATATGTGACTATTTAACATAGTCTAAAAAACAGTATTAAGATCAACAAGCAGCCATTTAGAATGCCCTTTATGTACTACTTCCTCTATCATGTGGCAGTCAAAAGGCTAAGTGAGATGCTTGCAGCAAAGAAAACAGTTTTGAAAGGTCATGCTATGCAGACAGCCAGAATTTGTTTCACAATATCCTTACTGTCTGTGGCAGACTGTATGACAATCTGGCTACAGTTATTTTCTGAGTAAAAGCAAAAAGCACACCACGTTATCAAAGGACCAGAAACAGTAAGCACTCAACAATATCATCTTTATGAACATTTTTTCTAACTGCGTAAACATCCATACATATTAATGAGAAAGAACCCTGAGGCAAAGACAATGAATTGAAGAAAGAGGAACTAGGAAAACTGGAAGGCAAATTTAAACTATAACACTGTTTACTCATAGTGTTCACATAACATAAGAAGCTCCTAAAGGAAAACTTTTAAAATTAAGACACATCATTTACCAAGGAAAAAGCATAATTATAACAATATTGAAGACATTAAGATCATCTTTCAAAATTTCCATTATCTTTTTTTTTTTTTTTTTTTTTCAGGGTTCCCTTGGGAACACCATCAGGCATAGCGGTGTTCGCCTGGAGTCCCAGCTACTCACTCTTTCTTGCCATGTTGGCTGGAATACAGTGGTGCCATCATAGCTCACTATAGCCTCTACCTCCTGGGATCAGGCCATCCTTCTGTCTCAGCCTCCTAAGTAGCTAAGACTACAAGCATATACCACCTCACCTGACTAATTTTGTTGTTCTTTCTTTTTCTGTTTGTTTGTTTGTTTTTGTAGAGACAGTGTCTCACTATGTTGCCCAGGCTGGTCTAAAACTCCTGGCCTCAAGTAATCCTCCCACCTCAGCTTCCCAAAGTGCTGAGATTATAAGCATGACCCACCACGCTCCAACTAAAAATGATGTCTTTACATAAAAATGAAACTTCTGGGCTCGTGTCTATAATCCCAGCACTTTGGGAGTCCAAGGCAGGAGAATCACATCAGCCCAGGAACTCGAGGCCAACCTAGGCAACACAGTGAGACCTCATCTCTACAAAAAATAAACAAAATTAGCCAGGCACAGTGGTGTTCACCTGTAGTCCCAGCTACTCAGGATGTTGAGGTGGGAGAACTGCTCGAGCCCAGTAGGTCGAGGCTGCAGTAAGCCAAGATCATGTCACTGCACTCCAGCCTGGGTGACAGAGTGAGACCTTATCTCAAAAAAAAAATGAAACCTCTGGCTTGGTGTGGTAGCCCACAGCTGCAATCTTAGCACTTTGGGAGACAGACACAGGAGAGTGGCTTAAGCCCAGGAGTTTGAAACAACCCTGGACAACATAGTGAGGCCCCAGAATCTCTACAGAATTTTTTTTTTTTTTTTTTTTGAGACAGAGTCCTACTCTGTTGCCCAGGCTGGAGTGCTCACTATAATTTCTGACTCCCAGGTTCAAGCGACTCTCTTGCCTTAGCCGTCTGAGCAGACAGGATTATAGGTGCCCGGCACCACGCCCAACTAATTGTTTTGTATTTTTACTAGAGACAGGGTTTTGCAATGTTGGCCAGGCTGGTCTCAAACTCCTGACGTCAGGTGATCCTCACACCTCGGCCTCCCAAAGTGCTGGATTACAGGCATGAGCCACCGTGCCCAGCTCCAAAAAAGTTTTTAATTAGCCAGGTGAGGGGATGTACACCTAGGGTCCCAGCTACTCAGGAGGCTTAAGTAAAAGAAGATCGCTTGACACCAGGCAGTCGAGGCCACAGAGAGCCATGTTTGCACCACTGTACTATAGCCTGGGTGAAAAAACAAGATACTGTCTCAAAAAAAATTAATGTTTTAAAAAACAACTCTTATTACCCAACTTTGGTTACAAAATCATCAAGACAATTTCCTTGCACTAAATTGCTAACACAGTCCAAATTTATGAATAAATTGATGCAAGCTCTAGCCAACTTTGTTAGATATTTTAAAATATATTTAAAATTCTTATATTCCAGAGAAAATATGGAATATGTAAACAAGTTATTTAGAAAACGAGTTTCAAAGATTTAAAAAAACAAGTTATTAATTTAATATTTCAAAAGCAACTAAGTATCATACCAATACATTTGCCTACAGCTAAAACTTCAGAATTATTTCATCTCACATTATAAGCTTCCATTTGCTAATAAGGCCACGATGCAGTTTGTACCCAGGCCTGGATAAAAAGCCACAGAGCTGTGAAGAGCATGGGTGTGATAAAAAGAAGACAATGATTAAAACTACCTTTAGCATCTCATAATTCTTCAAAATTGAATTGGAGCAAGGTGAATAAAGAAACGATGGAAACACTTTGCTTGGGCCTTTTAAATTTAATCACTAAGGAAGAAGGGTGTGTGTGTGATAAATTTCCTGAGTATAGATCCCTTATCTTATCTTAGAAATTGAGACCTACAGAAATATGATGACTATACCAAGGTCACTAGGGTACAGACTAATTTTTTTCTTCTACAGTTACAGGATTATGGCTGGATACTTAGCAGATACATACCCCAATTTCCTGTGCAATCAGAAGTGTCCATGTAGTGAGTTATTTCCAGTGGAATGTTGAGCGGAAATGACCTGTGTTATTCCAGGTCAGGGCTTTCAAGAAAGTTGGTGCGGCACTTAAACCTTCTCTTTCCTCTTTCACTGGTCATAGCGGAATAGAGGATGACAAAGCCACAAGATGGAAGAAACCACTTGAAAGAGAATCACCTACCAAAGGGGGCCATCCAACTTAACTGTTCTATGAATGAGAAACAAATGTCTACTGTGTTTGGACCATTATTCATTTTCAGTCTGTTACGGCAATTTGGCCTTCACTAATTTAGTCAAACACACAGTCTAGGTAGCTGCAAGGCCATGATTAAAACCCACATATCCTCCCTCAGTAACAGTCCAATATCACTGTGTTTTCCTTATCACCACCCTTCATCCAAACAGAAAACACAATCATAAAGAGCAGTGGGGGATATCATTAATGAGGCTACTATTATGACACCAGCAAATCATTCACTCCTGCTAAAGATGAACAACTTTTATCCTTGTTCATTACTCTGTACAATGCATTTTAGAATTCCCTGGCAGAAATGAACAAATTGACAGTTCTCTTCTTCCTCTGTTATCTTCTGATAAGAATTATTTTATTTTCAGAAATAAATGTAGAGGATAAAGTATGTTAATTTGAGGCAGATAAAGTCAAGAGGGTGATTTCGTTTTTTTCTTCTGAGACAGGGTCCCACTCTGCCACCCAGACTGGAATGCAGTGGTGTAATCATGGTTCACTGCAGCATTGGCCTCTGGAACTTAAATGATCCTCCTATCTCAGCCACCAGAGTAGCTGGGAGTACAGATGCATGCCACCACACCCAGCCAATTTTTTCATTTTTTTTGTAGAGACAAGATCTCACCATGTTGCCCACGCTGGTCTCAAACTTCTGATCTCAAGTGATTCCCCCACACCCGACCTTGGTCTCCCAAAGTGCCAGGAATACAGGCATGAGCCACCAAGGCCCAGAAGGGTGATATTTTAACAGAGACAATGTAAGACAGAAAATTAGCTAGACAAGGAAAGAAAGACTATATGCAAAGCCATGAGAAACCTTAAGCATTTATGGAATTCAACAAGCAGAGAACAGGGGCAGAATGCTACTGGGGTTGCTGGCTATATACAGATCCTAGTAGGTCAAATTAAGGCATTGTTCTTCATGCAAAAGAATAAGAAATCCAATGAAGAATGTTAAACAGATAAATAAAAAAAGATCAAATAAACAACTTTTATAAGTTACAGTGTGAGAATGAATACAGAAGGAATATGAATCCAATAAAAAAATAGACATTAAACAAATTTCCCAAAAGCCCAAATAATCCATAAACATAAGAGGGGAAATACTCAACCTCATTGGTCACCAAGAAAATATAAATTAAAACCACACTGAGATGCTATTTCCTAGATCATTGCTAATGAGAAAGTAAACTGATTTAACCTCTTCCAAAAAGAGTTTAGCATCAGAAATTCTATTACTGGGTATAATATTCTAGGAAAATCCTTATCTGGGCCAGGTGCAGTGGCTCACACCTGTAATCCCAACACTTTGGGAGGCGGGCGGATCACCTGAGGTTGCGAGTTTGAGACCAGCCTGACCAACATGGCAAAACCCCGACTCTACTAAAAATGCAGAAATTAGCTGGGCGTGGTGGCAGGTGCCTGTAATGCCAGCTAGTTAGAAAGCTGACGAGGGAGAATCACTTGAACCCGGGAAGCGGAGGTTGTAGTAAGCTGAGATCACGCCACTGTACTCCAGCCCGGGTGACAGACAGAAACTCTGTATCAAAAAAACAAAAATGCTTATCTGAGGATATGACATTCAAATGAATGTTTAAGATGAAAAGTTTTCATAGTAGTAAAAAACATACATAATACAAAAACTATTATGTACATTAATAGATCAATAAATAATACTGAATAATGTCCAGGCATGGTGGCTCATGCCTGTAATCCCAGCACTTTGGGAGGCTGAGGAGGGCAGATCATTTGAGGTTGGGAGTTCAACACCAGGCTGATAAACATAGAGAAACCCTACCTCTACTAAAAAATACAACAAATTAGCCAGGTATGGTGGTACATGCCTGTAGTCCCAGCTACTCACGAGGCAAAGGCAAGAGAATCACTTGAACCTCGGAGGTAGCGGTTGCAGTGAGCCGAGATTGTACCGCTGCACTCCATCCTGGGCAACAAGAGTAAAACTCTGTCTCATAAAAAATAATAATATTGAATAGCTTACAAGAGAAAAATGAATAAAATACAACTACACACATCACCATTAATGAACCTCACCAACAATGTTAAAAGAAACAAAAGAATATATATAGCATGACATTTACTGGAGTACATGAAGCAAGACTCCATCTCAAACTAATGAATAAATAAAATAAAATAAAATCAGGCTGGTGTTCCCTTATTTTCCCCAGGCTCCTTCACAGTTTTAAAGAAAGTCTCTCCTGGGTGCTCAGAAGTAGAAGAGGGCTCCAACGGTTGTTTTAAAAATCTCTCCTCACAAAAATGACAGATTTGGAGTCATGAGCTATATATAATAATCTCCACTCATAATACTTAAAACTTTGAATTAAAAATGTAGGTCCTTTTTGAAAATAATGTGACTTTTCCATTTAATTTTTTTTTTTTTTTTTTTT
>NW_016107345.1:336795-341467 GCF_001604975.1 Cebus imitator
TTTCACCATGTTGACCAGGATGGTCTTGATCTCTTGACCTCGTGATCCACCAGCCTCGGCCTCCCAAAGTGCTGGGATTACAGGCTTGAGCCACCCCGCCCAGCCTGAAATTTCCATTATCTTAATGACAACTGCAAACAAGGTGCAAAGCTTCAAAAACCTCTCTGTGGCAACTGTAATCCCATCACTTTTTTTCCCCCCATAAGAGCTTTTACTAGTCTATCAGTCATCTGAATAGGGAATCTATTTTTCCAACAGTTAAGGCAGTATGCAATCAATCAGTAAACACCAAAGTGAAAATTTCTCCAGCTCCTTGTAAAATTTCCAAACTGGATGTTAAGAAGTGTATTCTTAGAAAGAAAAAGAAAGAAAGAAAGAAAGAAAGAAAGAAAGAAAGAAAGAAAGAAAGAAAGAAAGAAAGAGAGAGAGAGAGAGAAAGAAAGAAAAGAAAAAAACTTATTTTGTTTAATCACTATCTTAACCTAAAAGATCAAATTCATGCCTACACGCAGCCAAGTAACATAGACAGAGTACCTTAACTTTATGGCAAAGCATACTTAAGATTTTTTTAAGGTCCCCAAATTTTAATTTGTGTGAGAATCTCTCACTAAAATTTAATTAGAAGAAAACTTTCTTTCTTTTTTTTTTTTTTGAGACAGAGGCTCACTCTGTCACCCGGGCTGGAGTACAGTGCTGCCATCTCGGCTCACTGCAACCTCTGTCTCCTGGGTTCAAATGATTCTCCTGCCTCAGCCTCCCAAGTAGCTGGGACTACAGGCAGGTACCACCAAATCCTGCTATTTTTTGTATTTTTAGTGGAGACGGCTTTCACCATGTTGGTCAGACTGGTCTCTAACTCCTGACCTCAGGTGATCCACCCAACCCGGCCTCGTAAAGTGCTAGGATTACAAGCATGAAGACAGCTTTTTTTTTTTTTTTTTTACCAGTTCTGATCTTGTAGCAGAGCATAAGGATTTATACTACTTCTAAAACTACTAGAAAACAGTGTATGACAAACATTTTAAGGAAATAAACTTAAAACATTCCACTATTCAAAACCACAGGTTGATTTTGAATAGTGGAATTATTGAATACTGGTTTAGAATAGTGGAATCTTCTGGGTATGGTGGCACATGCCTGTAATCCTAGCTACTTAGGAAGCTGAGGCAAAAGAATCATTTGACCCTGACAGACGGGAGGTTGCAGTGAGCCGAGATCATGCCACTGCACTCCAGCATGAGTGACAGAGCAACACTTTGTCTCACCAAAAAAAGTAAATCACGGCCGGGCACAGTGGCTAATACCTGTAATACCAGCACTTTGGGAGGCTGAAGAGGGCAGATCACGAGGTCAGGAGTTTGAGACCAGCCTAGCCAATATGACGAAACTCCTTCTCCGCTAAAATATACAAAAATTAGCCAGGCATGGTGACTCGCATCTGTAGTCCCAGCTGCTTAGGAGGCTGAGGCAGGAGAATTGCTGGAACTCGGAGGCGGAGGTTGCAGTGAGCAGAGATCTCTCCACTGCACTCTAGCCTGGGCTACAGAGGAAGACTCTGTCTCAAAAAATCAAAAACAAAAACAAAAAAATCACAGGTATACTATAAAACCAAACCCAGGCAAGGCTGTGGAACCCTTGTGTATTGCTGGTGGAAATATAAAATGGTACAGCCAGTATGGAAAACAGCAGGATTGTTCCTGAAAAAAATTAAAGTATAGGCTGGGCGTGATGGCTCACACCTGTAATCCCAGCATGATGTTGTTGAATGCCTAATGTTTCTTTCCGTTCCTTTGGAGGCCAAAGCAGGCAGATTGCTTGAGCCCAGGTGTTCAAGACTAGCCTGGGCAATGTGGCGAAACACTATCTCCACTAAAAATATAAAAAAATTACACAGGTGTGGTGGGGGGCACTTGTAGTCCCAGCTACTCAGGAGGCTGAGGTGGGAGGATCACTTGACCACAGGAAGTAGAAGTTGCACTGAGCCATGACTGCACCACTATACTCCAGCCTGGGAGACAGAGTGAGATCCTGTCTCAAAAAAAAAAAAAAAAAAGAAAAAAGAAAAATTAAAGCATATGATCCAATATGATCTAATAATATCACTTCTGGGTATGTATACAAAAGAACTGAAAGCAGGGATTCCCTCAGATTTGTACACCAGTGCTCACAGCAGCATTGTTCACAATAGCCAAAAGGCAGAAACAGCACCAGTGTTACCATCAACAGATGCATAGACCAAAAAAACGTGGTGTGTACATATAAAGGAATATTATTCAGCTGTTAAAAGGAATGAAATTCTGCTACATGCTACAACACGAATGAACCTTAAAAACATAATGCCAAATGTAACAAGTCAGAAACAAAAAGACAAATATTGTATGATTCCACTTATACAAGACACCTGAAGCAGAGTAGTCAAATTCATACAGACAGAAAATAGAACAGTGGTTTTTGGGGACTAAAGAAGAGGGAGCAGACTGGGTGTGGTGGCTCACGTCTATAATCTCAGCACTTTGGGAGGCCAAAGCATGTGGATCACAAGGTCAGGAGATCAAGACCATCCCGGCTAACACAGTGAAACCCCATCTCTACTAAAAATACAAAAAAATTAGCCAGGCATGGTGGCACCTGCCTGTAGTCCCAGCTACTTGGGAGGCTGAGGCAGGAGAATCACTTGAATCTGGGAGGTAGAGGTTGCAGTGAACTAAGATCGAGCCACTGCACTCTACCCTGGGTGACAGAGCAAGACTCCATCTCAAAAACAACAACAACAACAAACAAACAAGAAAAAAGAGAGCAATGAGAAGTTATTATTTAATGGGTATGGAGTTTTGGTTTGGGATGAAAAAGTTCTGGAGGTGTATGGTGGTGATGTACTTTTGTGAATGTACTCAATACCATTGAATTATACACTTAAAAGTGGTTAAGTTTTGCGCAGGTGCAGTGGCTCTCGCCTATAATCCTACTATTTTGGGAGGCCAAGGTGGCCAGATCACTTGAGCTCAGCAGGAGTTCGAGATCAGCCTGATAAACAGGGTAAAACCCTGTCCTCATCTAAAAAAAAACAGAAAAAGCAAAATGCTAAATTTTATATTGTATGTATTTTACCAATTTTTTTTTTTTAACCCTGAGTCCCAGCTACTCAGGAGGCTGAGGCAGGAGAATCGCTTGAACCTGGGAGGTAGAGGTTGCAGCAAGCTGAGATCATGCCACTGCCTCCAGCCTGGGCAACACAGTGAGACTCCATCTCAAAAACAAAACTAAACAGAACACCTGACGCCAAATAAACTTGTCCATTATGAATTTACAGGCCCTCTCTGCCTCCAACTCACCTTTTTCTACTCTTCCTACCTCCCTGTGGTATTCAAAACTGTTTTATTGTATATCCTCTTCTCTCATCTTCAGTTTCAGATACTTCAAACATCTGACCTCATGATTTGTTTGGGGTTTTTTTTTGAGACATCTCGCTCTGCCACTGAGGCTGGAGCACAGTGGTGCCATCTCGGCTTGCTGTAACCTCCACCTCTCAAGCGCAAGCAATCCTCTAGCCTCAGCCTCTCGAGTAGCTGGGACTACAGACATGTGCCACCATGTCTGACTAATTTTTACATTTTTTGTACAGATGGGGTTTTGCCATGTTGCCCAGGCTAGTCTCAAACTCAAGCAATCTGCCCACCTCAGCCTCCCCAAATGTTGGGATTTACATGGGTGAGCCACTGCACCTGGCAGCCTCACAGTTTTTTAGTCTCAAGTTACACCTCTCAGTCACAGCTTGACCTCTCACTTCCTACCACAACCTCATTCCTGGATCTGCATCTCCACCATCACAAAAAAGAAAATCCAAAGGCCTTAATCTGGTCTACAACTTGACTCAAGCCTCTATCTACCACATACACAATGATGATGTCAGCTCCTGCTACCTTCTCCCTCACTTACTTCAATACAGCCACACTGGCCCTCTTGCAGCTCATAAAACATATCAAGCACAGTCCAGCCTCAAACACTTTGTATTTAAGTTCCTTCAGTCTAAAATGCCCTCCCCATCCTGTCCAAAATACCCAGAGGGCCTGCTCCCTCACTTCATTTAGAGCTGTCAGCTCAAATGTCACCTAATCAGAGAGGTCTTCCCTAACTTCACCTTAGTAAACATACCCCTCCTTCATCAATGCATACTTTTCCCTAATATATTTCCATACCTTAATGACAATGGCAAACAAGGTGCAAATCTTCAAAAGAGCACTTATCACTACCCAACATATTATATAGGAAGCCTCCCATAACCATGTGTTCTGCATTGGTGGGTTCCACATCTATGTGGATTCAACCAACTCTGAATAGAAAATATTGGACGAGGGCGGGCGGGGGGTTTGGGGGGCATGGTGGCTCACGCCTGTAATCCCAGCACTTTGGGAGACAGAGGCAGGCAGATCACCTGAAGTCAGGAGTTAGAGACCGGACTGGCCAACATGGTGAAACCCCATCTCCCCTAAAAATACAAAATTAGCCAGGCATGGTGGTGCACACCTGTAATCCCAGCTACTTGGGAGGCTGAGGCAGAAAAATCATTTGAACCAGTGATGCGAAGGTTGTAGTAAGCTGAGGTTGCACCACTGCACTCCAGCCTGGGCAACAAAGTGAAACTTGGTCTCAAAAAAATTTAAAAAGAAAAAAA
>NW_016107345.1:341533-345327 GCF_001604975.1 Cebus imitator
AAAAAAAAAAAAAAAGAATATATTGGATGGGGTAGTGGTTCTGTTGTGCCTGTACTAAATAGGTACAGACTTTTTTCTACTGTCATTATTCCCTAAACAATACAATAACAGCTATTAAAAGGCATTTACATTGTATTAGGTATATAATTTATTTTCATTTTCCAAGATACCTTGAGATGATTTTTGCTTTTTGAGATGGAGTCTCAGTCTGTTGCCCAGGCTGAAGTGCAGTGACACAATCTTGGCTCACTGCAACCTCCACCTCCAGAGTTCAAGCAATTCTCCTGCCTCAGCCTCCCAAATAGCTAGGATTACAGGCCTGTGCCACCACATCTGGCTAATTTTTGTTTTTTTTAGTAGAGAATGGATTTCACCATGTTGGCCAGGCTGGTCTTGAACTCCTGACCTCAGGTGATCCGCCTGCCTCAGCCTCCCAAAGTGCTGGATTACAGGCGTCAGCCACCCCACCCAACTGAGAGAAATTTTTTTTAAGAAAATGGGGTCTCAATCTGTCACCCATGCTGGAGTCCAGTAATGTGATCACTTCTGGGCTCAAGTGATCCTCCTGCCTCAGCCTCCTGATGGGGTTGCAGGTGTAAGCCACCATGCTCACCCAGCAAGAGGTAATTTAAAGTATACAAGAGGTATGCATAGGTTGTATTGCAAAGACTATACAATTTTATATCAGGAACTTGAGCATTTCTGGATTTTGGTATCTGCAAGGGTCCTGGAAACAATTCCCCACAGATAGCACAGATGACTATATATTTATTGTTTATCTTCTCTGTCCACATCAGAATATCAACTCCATGAGAAATGGGCCTCTGTTTTTGTTCACTATTATAACCCTAGCAGCCAGCAGAGTTCTTGGTATATTAGTAGATGCTCGGTAAACATGTACTCAATAAATAATGGCCTCCCGTGTCTTGATGCATCCCCTTTATCAATTTTGCATTTCACAGACAGTTATTTCAACTACCAGTGTCAAATTTCTCATATTCACCTAAAAGGTTATGCTAGCTATATTCATACTGCCTGATATGTCATGCTAGCTTATATCAAACTAGGCCTTTACTATTGCTCAGCAATCCTTTCTATTCTATCCTGGTGGTCACATTAAGTTTCACCACCATCACCTAAAGCCTGGTCAATTTCAACAGCCTCTTAATTGACCTTTTGTTTCCACTCTGCACCTATAATTCACCTTCAATAAAGCAGTCAGAGGACTCTAAGGCATATACATCATATCATATCACTTTTATGCTTAAAAGCTCACAAGATGCCAGGCACAGTGGCTCATGCCTATAATCCCAGCACTCTGGAAGGCCAAGGTGGGTGGATCACCTGAGATCTGGAGTTCAAGACCAGCCTGGCCAACATGGTGAAACCCTATCTCTACTAAAAATACAAAAAATTAGCCAGGCATGGTGGTGGGCGCCTTTAATCCCAGCTACTAGGGATGCTGAGGCAAGAGAATCGCTTGAACCCGGGGGGCAAAAGTTGCAGTGAGCTGAGATTGCACGATTGCGCTCCAGCCTGAGCAACAAGAGCGAAACTACATCTGGGGGAAAGAAAAAAAAAAAAAAAACTCGCAAGACTTCTTTGAGTCTAAACTCCTTACCACAGCCACATGGCACTACATGGCCTTATTCTGCCTACTTCTTCAATCTTAAATTTTTTTACGAGACAGGGGCTTACTATGTTGCTCAGGCTGGTTTCAAACTCCTAGCCTCAAGCGATCCTACTGCTTTGGCCTCCCAAAGTGCTGGGATTATAGATGTGAGCCACTGTGCCTGGCCTACTTCTTTAATCTCATTTCATGACACTATGGTCCTCATCCACCCTATTGCAGAAACACTGGAATTCTTTCCATTCCTCAAACATAATCAGCTCATTTCCACCTTGAGGTTTAAACTTACACAGCATGTTTGTTTTTTTTGTTTTGTTTTTTTAGCTTGGCTAAATTCTTGTCTTTCAGAACTTAATGTCATCTCCTCAGAAGAAGACAACCAGTCACTATCAACGGCCCTATTTTAATTCTTTTCATATCACATTACAATTTTCTATTGTTCTTGTTCACTCCAATGATTTGCTCCACAGGAACACTTAGTCTTGTCTACAAGACTGCCTGGCACAATACAGGTGGTCAATAAATATTTGGTGAATTTGGTAGCTGCCCTACAATGATTTTCCTAAATGCTTTCCTCTCCCAGGATCCCAACCTCACCACTGATTAACTATATGCTAAATAGATAACCTCAATCCCTACATTATTAAAAAAGTAAGATTAAGAAATCCTACAGTTAGCTGGGTATGGTGGCACACACCTGCAGTATTAGCTACTCAGGAAGCTGAGGTGGCAAGACTGCATGAGCCCAGGAGTTCAAGGTTGCAGTGAGCTATAACTGCACCACTGCACTCCAGCCTGGGCAACAGAGTATGACCTGCTGGAAGGGAGAGGGAGAGAAAGGGAAGGAGAAAAGAAGTCCTACAGCTTCTTCCTCTTTGCCTGAAAATTCCTTGACATATCCTCTCTTCCAGTCCTCTAGTTTCTAAGCAGAAAAATTGCTACTCTTGTAAGAGCTATGCCCTTTACCTACGTCTTTGATCTAAAAGTTCTTACCTTCTCAGAGTAAAATCTTAATCACTCTCTTTAATATTTAAACTACATGCAAGCTGAGAAAAGTGGCTCACACCTGTAATCCCGGCATTTTGGGAGGCCGAGGCAGGAAGATCACTTGAGCTCAGGAGTTCGACAGCAGCCTGGCCAACATGGTGAAAACCCATCTTACAAAACGTACAAAATTAGCCAAGCATGGTAGTGAACACCTACAGTCTCAGCTACTTGGGAGGTGGGTGGATTGCTTAAGCCCAGGAGGTCGAGGCTGCAATGAGCCAAGATCCCACCACTGCACTCCAGCCTGCTGACAGACCAAGACTCTGTCTCAAAATAAATAAATAAAATACATGCAAATGGATCATTCCCATTTACCCAAAATATACCACTTGGTAATGCTAAAGTATCTAGCAGGCAATATACCCCCAGGCAGGGAGTACGTCTGTCCTATTAACAGTATAACTAGGATAGATCACATTTATTGTCCAAACCAGTAAACTTGAGAGTAAAGGACAGCATTAAAAATAACTGCGCATTAAAAATGCCAGGCATGGTGGCTCACGCCTGTAATCCCAGCACTTTGGGAGGCTGTGGCGGGCGGATCATGAGGTCAAGAGATCGAGACCATCCTGGTCAACATAGTGAAACCCTGTCTCTACTAAAAAAATACAAAAATTAGCTGGGCATGGTGGCACATGCCTGTAGTCCCAGCTACTTGGGAGGCTGACGCAGGAGCATTGCTTGAACCCAGGAGGCGGAGGTTACAGTGAGCCAAGACCGCGCCACTGCACTCCAGCCTGGCGCCTGGTGACGCAGTGAGTCTCTGTCTCAAAAAATAATAATAACTGGTCTTTAGGCCAGGTGCAATGGCTCATGCCTGTAATCAATCCCACTAGCACTTTGGGAGCCCAAGGCAGGCAGATCACCTGAGGTTAGGAGTTCAAGACCAGCCTGGCCAACATGATGAAACCCCATCTCTACTAAAAATACAAAAATTAGCCGGGTTTGGTGACTCACACCTATAATCCCAACTACTTGGGTGGCTAAGGCAGGAGAATCACTTGAACCCGGGAGGCGGAGGTTGCAGTGAACTGAAATTGCACCATTGCACTCCAGCCTGCATGACAGAGAAGATTCTATGTCAAAAAAATAAAAATACGCCGGGCGCGGTGGCTCA
>NW_016107345.1:345497-352084 GCF_001604975.1 Cebus imitator
TGCGGTGAGCCGAGATCACGCCATTGTACTCCAGCCTGGGTAACAAGAGCAAAACTCCGTCTCAAAAAAATAAATAAATAAAAATAAAAATAAAAATAACTGGGCAGGCCAGGAGCAGTGGCTCACACCTGTAATCCTAGCACTTAGGGAGGCTGAGGCAGGTGGATCATGGGGTCAGGAGATAGAGACCATCCTGGCTAATACAGTGAAACCCTGTCTCTACTAAAAATACAAAAAAAATATTAGCCGGGCATGGTGGCACGTGCTATAGTGTCAGCTACTCGGGAGGCCGAGGCAGGAGAATCGCTTGAACCCGGGAGGCGGAGTTTGTGGTGAGCCGAGATCCCACCACTGCACTCCAGCCTGGGTGAGAGAGCCAGACTCCCTCTCAAAAAAAAAAAAAAAAAAAAAGAATAAATAACAACTGGGCATGAACTGATCTACAAAGAGATTTGAACCAGGATATATGACTACCCTAACTATAACTCCAGTGCTTAAGGAAGTAATGGCTGCATCTATAATACCTATGGGTTTAATACATGAATTAGCTGAAATATTTGGGTTTTATCACCTCCTTTTTACTTTTCACTCCATTGCAAGCTGATTTTCAGCCATAAACAGCCTCCTGAAACGGCTCCTGCTAGGATCATCAATGAATTCCTAACTGCCAAATCCAAAAAAGTTTCTTCAGTTTTCAATTAACCTGTCTGAAGAGCTTGCAACACTACTGACCTTTCTCTCTGTTTCATGAAGCTCTGTTCTTAACTGCAGGAAACATAATCCTCAATAACAGACTATCTTCAAATAAGACCTAGCATCCCCCCCACTCTCACTCCCTACCTCATAGGTTAACTAAAAAATGTATAATCTAACCAATATTAATAATTAAAAATACAAAATTGGATACTTACCTAAGAATGATTGCCCCCATTTCAGTCTTTTAGGAAAACAGATGCCATTACTTATTTTTTTAAAGTGATGTTTTCATGGAAGACTTTTTCCCGTTAGAACATATACTACAAAAAAGATTGAAGACAAAAGTATTAATCTAAATAGGCTAAATTAAGTCAGGTAAATTTTATTACTTATATAATTAATCATTTGTTAATGCTACACATTTAAAAACATGTAGGTTGAAGATCTAATGAGATTGAAGATCTATTCCTTTGCTCTCAGATTTTGGCCATTTTCTTATTGGATTGTCTTTTTCTAATTAATTAGTAGGCTTTATATAGTCAGCACCAGGACAGACAACATAATTTGCAGAGCCCAGTGCAAAATAAAAATGTGAGGCCTCAGGGCTGAGTAACCCGAAAAAAAAAAAAAAACATGTGAGGCCTTGGGGTTTCCCTTTCTCCACTTTGGAGCACCCCTCCCTTTGTCTCTGTACAGGGGGGCTGCTTCTTTCTTTCTTCCCCCTACTTTCTGGCCTATTAAACTCCCTGCTCCTTAAAACTAAAAACAAAGTAAAACAAAACAAAACAAAAAAAACTAACGCCTTTTCACCAAGATGGCACCAAAAGAGAAAGAGGAAGCCCCTGCCTTTCCCAAAGCTGAAGCCCAAAGGCTAAAAGCCAAAAAACACACTGCTGAAAGATATCTGCATGCTACCCACCTTTAGGCTGCCCCAAGACAGTACAGCCAAAATATCCTAGGAAGAGCACTCCCAAGAAAAACAGGCTTAACACTGGCCGGTGAGAAGACGGAAGACAACACTACACTTGCATCAGTTGTGTATGTCAAACTCAACAAGCATCAGATCAAACAGGCTGTGAAGAAGCTCTAAGACACTGACATGGCCAAGGTCAACACCAGGATCAGGTCTGACAGAGAGAAGGCATATGTTCAACAGATTCCTGACTAAGATGCTTTGAACGCTGCCAACAAAACTGCAATAACCTAAATTGAGTTCAGCTGGCAAATTCCAAATATAAATTTTTCACCATAAAAACACTTTAAAATAGGTAAATAAAGACGTTGGGCCACTTTTTCAAAAATTAAGAATTTCAAGACAGTGACAGCTGTCACTAATAATAAACTAATAAACTAAGCACAGGGACCATCTACATGAGGGGTCCTGTGTGACTGCACAGACTGCACGCCCATGCAGCCAGCCCTGGTCAGGACACTAATTCCCTGTTACATATATTACAATTATTTATCCCAAAATATGTGGCATGTTTTCACTTTATGGTGTCTTTTGATGAAAATGAATTTTTTTAAATGAGAGGAACATTATAAAACAAACTTTAGAATAATTTCAAAGTACATAAAGCTGATTGCTTCCCCAAAAGTAAGAGAATTGGTGAACTCAAAAATAACAAACTTGTTTATTCAGGATGTTGATGTTGACAGTGGGGGAGGCTATGCACGTGTGGGTACAGTTATGACTGTGTGGGGTATATGTGAAAACTCTCTGTACCCGCTGCTCAATTTTGCTGTGAATCTAAAACTACTCTTAAGAATAAAATCCAGGGCCAGGAGTGGAGGCATGTGCCTGTGTCCAGTTACTCAGAGGCTGAGGTGGGAAGATCACTTAAGTACAGGAGGCCGAGGTTGCAGTGAACCAAGATCACACCACTGCACTCCAGCCTGGGCAAAAGAATGATGCCCTGTCTCAAAAAAAAAAAAAAAAATACTGTATACTCTATGGAAAGACTGTCTGTGTCATCTCTATTGCTAAGTGAAAAACACACTGTATAAGGGGGAAGGTGGGAAGACATTTGCAAAATAACAGTTATAATATGCTACCCTTGAGATTGGTGGATTTTTGGGTAAAGACAGAAAGAACAAGAATCTGTAATTATTTATTTATTTATCTATCTGTTTTTGTTTTTGAGGCAGTCTAACTCTGTTGCCCAGTCTGCAGTGCAGTGGCACAACTGCAGCTCACTGCAGCCTAAACCCCCCCCCGGGCTCAGGTGATCCTCCACCTCAGCCTCCCAAGTAGCTGGGACTACAGACATGCACTAAGACCCTCGGCTAATTTTTCTATTTTTTTGTAGAGACAGGTTTTACCACATAGCCCAGGCTGGTCTTGAACTCCTGGATCAAGCAATCTGCCTGCCTCAGTCTCCCAAAGTTCTGAGATTACATGCCCAAGCCACTGTACCTGGTCAGAATCTGTATTTTTATTGTCTTTACTTATATAAAGAAACTCTAGAAAGTTACATGAGAAACTGAAAAATAGTTTTCTGGTGGGGTGGAATGCTGGAGGAATGGTGTGATTAGAAACAGGGTAGCTGATACTCAGAGGCTGAGGCAGGAGAATTGCCTGAACCCAGGAGGCGGAGGTTGTGGTGAGCCGAGACAGCGCCATTGCACTCCAGCCTGGGTAACAAGAGCGAAACTCCGTCTCAAAAAAAAAAAGAAACAGGGTAGCTGAGAGATATGGAAAGAGGCTTTCCACTATTTACGTTTTTGTATTTAAAAGTATTTCTAACTCCAGGAGATACTACAATACATAGATTAGTAAATAAATGAACCAAAATAGGGCCTAAATACTATCAACACAAACACGCAGTAACAGGAACTATTCTTTTACTGTCTCTGAAATTAAGACCTTAGCACTGCCCATCTCACTAAAGTCACCAACCCAAGATCTCTAATACTAGTTCCCTTGAAAAAGGATATTTTCTCCATAATTCCATGTCGCTTCTCTCAGCATTAAGGGTCAACTTTTTCTCCCCTAGCTATACAAAGCCTCATGTCTCTTCTGAACAAAAGCCTCACCAAGCCAGGCACAGAGGTGTAAGCCTGTAATACAGTTACTTGGGAGGCCAGAGGATCACTTGAGCCCATAAATTCAAGACCAGCCTGGGCAACATGGCGAAACACTGTGTCTACTAAAAATACAAAAATTAGCTGGGCATGATGGCGTATGCCTGTAATCCCAGCTCCTTGGGAGACTGAGGCTATGTTGCTCCAATATCCTCCAAATTTTTCTCTCTGCTTCAAATCTTACCTCCCTACAATTAATCTGCACCAGATCAACCAGAATGCACCATGTACAGCATAAATCAGATCATGGGAATAATCTGCTTAAAACCTTCCAAAGGCTTCCTGTTGTGACCCTACCTGAATTACAACTATGAACTACGAAGACTCTATATGATATTAAAAATGACCTACCTACAGAGACTCTATATGATCTGGTATCTGTCTACAACTAGCCTCATCTTCTTTTTTTGTTTGTTTGTCTGCTTTTTGAGACAGAGTCTTGCTCTATCACCCAGCCTGCTGTGCAGCAGCATGATCACGGTTCACTCCGGCCTCAACCTCCTAAACTCTAGGGATCCTCCCACCTCAGTCTCCTGAGTAGGTGGGACTATAAGCGTGCACCACACCTGCCTAATTTTTGTTATTTTCTGCAGAGATGGGGCTTTGCCATGTTGCCAAAGCTGGTCTTGAACTCCTGGGCTCAAGCAATCCACCTGCCTTGGCCTCCCAAAATGCTGGGATTACAGGCATAAGCCACCATGTCAGGCCCTGATGGACCTACTTTCCTCTTCATTCAATTACCCTCTAGCCTTACTGGTATATTGTCTTTTCCTCACACTTTGTTCCTAATTTAGGGCTCTTGTACACGCTGTTCTTCAGCTTGCAATGTGCTGCCCCCAGGTCTTCTGCCACTTCATAACATTTATGTTTTAACTCAAAAGTTGCCTTTCCTAAGAGGCATTTTATACAGCTCCACAGTTAAGATAGCAACCAACGTCATAATCTACCACATTACTTTATCATCTTTAAAATATTTACTAATGCTCACAGTTCTCATTTACTAATATAAATGTTTCTTTTATTGAAGAATAGGAAAAGTCTTGAGGATAGCTGTTAATTCATAAAAATATATTTTTTTTTTCAACAGAGTCTTTGTCACCCAAGCTGGAGTGCAGTAGTGCAATCATGGCTTACTGCAACCTTGACCTCCTGGGCTCTAGGAAATCCTCCCACTTCAGCCTCTTGAGTAGCTGGGACTACAGGCGTGTGCCACCACACCCAGTTATTTTTGGGGGATGGGGTAGGGATAGGGTTTACTATGTGGTTCAAGCGGTCCCAAGCTCGAGGGCTCAAGCAATCCTCCTACCTCAGATTCTGAAAGTGCTGGGATTACAGGCTTGAGCCACTGCACTCAGCTACAGCTCTATTATTTTATTGATTGATTGATGGAATTTCACCCTGTCACCCAGGCTGGAGTGCAGTGACGCAATCTGGGTTCACTGCAACCTCCACCTCCCAGATTCAAGCTTTTCTACTGCCTCAGCCTGCCGAGTACGTGGGATTACAGGTGTGTGTCACCACGTCCAGCTAATTTTTGTACTTTTAGTAGAGATGGGGTTTTGTTATGTTGGCCAGGCTGGTCTCGGACCTCCTGACCACAGAAAATCTGCCTACCTACACCTCCCAAAGTGCTGGGATTACACACATGAGCCACCATGCCTAGCCTGTTTTTTAACTTTTCTATTAAATCTCAGGTATTTCAAAATCACGTACATATAAATTTCACACCAAAAAAGAATAGGCTGGGCATGGTGGCTCACACCTATAATCCCAACACTTCCGGAGTCCGAGGCAGGTGGATCACAAGGTCAGGAGATCAAGACCATCCTGGCTAACATGGTGAAACCCCATCTTTACTAAAAATACAAAAAAAATTAGCTGGGCATGGTGGCACATGCCTGTAGTCCCAGCTACTCGGGAGGCTGGGGCAGGAGAATCGCCTGAACCGGGAAGGCTGAGGTTGCAGTGAGCCGAGATTGCGACACTGTACTACAGCCTGGGTGACAGGGCACGACTTGGTCTCAAAAAAAAAAAAAGCAAGTAGAACAGGTACTCACAATAATGAAATGAGGTGACATAGCAAGAGTATTATTTTAAAAATAACAATAATCTACACAAGAATGAGCAGCTGTACCACAGTAATTTGTATATTAAATATCAGAGCTTCCCAATTTTATAATCATTGTATGCTTCTGGATCATGACACAGACATTATCAATGCATTAGATGGATAAAATTATCTACATTCAAAGTTGTAAGAATGACAGAATAGGTATGTTTATATTTGAAAACAGTCATAGGCCAGGCGCAGTGGCTCATGCCTATAATTCTAAAGCTTTGAGAGGCTAAAGAGGGAGGACTGCTTGAGCCCAGTCCTGAAGTTGGAGGACAGCCTGGACAACGTGGCAGATCCCGTCTCTAAAAAAAAAAAAAGCAAAAATAAAAAATTAGCTGGGGATGTCGGTGCACACCTGTAATCCTAGCTACTTGGGAGGCTGAGGTGGGTGGATCACCTGAGCATAGTTCAAGGCTGTAGTGAACCATGATGGTGCCACTGTACTCCAGCCTGGGCAACGGAGCAAGATCCTGTTTCTAAAAACAAAAACAAAAAAGAAGAAAAAGAATGAAAGAAAAGGGTGGCCAGGAACAGTGGCTCACACCTATAATCCCAGAACTTTGGGAGGCCAAGGCAAGTGGATCACTTGAGGTCAGGAGTTCAAGACCAGCCTGAGCCAACACAGTGAAACCTGGCTTCAGCCTGGGTGACAGAGACTGCATCTAAACCAAAAAAAAAAAAAGAAAGAGGG
>NW_016107345.1:352999-363719 GCF_001604975.1 Cebus imitator
AGACTGGCCAACATGGTGAAACCCCGTCTCTACTAAAAAATACAAAAATCAGCTCGGCATGGTGGCTCGTGCCTTTAAATACAGCTACTTGGGAGGCTGATGTAGGAGAATTGCTTGAACCGGGACCTGGGAAGCGGAGGTTGCAGTGAGCCAAGATTATGCCACTGAACTCCAGCCTGGGCTACAGAGCAAGACTCCACCTCAAAAAAAAAAAAGTTTTTACCTTCCAGAGCTCAGGTCCCTATACTATATTTTGAGTACCAATCCTGCTCTATTCTGTGCTCCACAACACCCTAGACAGGATCTATTTGTATTTATGCCAACATACCAGAATTATCTGTTCATGTGCCAGTCTCTCATGAAGTTTCTTTAAACTAAAACCATGAGCCATGAACCTTCTTCAACTTTGCAACCCCAGTGCCTCATAGAGCACACAACACATATCCTCTCGATAATGTTCCATGAATAAATGATGGATAGAGGAAAATATTCACACACTCTAATATATTAATATAAAAGTGTATGTGAATGAAGCGGAGTTTCCCATGGCCAACTCTTCAGCTAATAGAAGTGTACTAAAGAAAAATCCTGCCAGGCAGGGCGGCTCACGCCTGTAATCCCAGCACTTTGGGAGGCCAAGTAGGGCGGATCACTTGAGGTGAGAGTTCAAGACCAGCCACCATGGTGAAACCCCATCTCTACTAAAAATACAAAAATTAGGGCGTGGTGACCTGTGCCTATAATCCCTGCTACTCAGGAGGCTGAGGCAGGAGAATCGTTTGAACCTGGGAGGCCAAGATTGCAGAGAGCCAAGATCACGCCATTGCACTTCAGCTTGAACAACAGAGCAAGACTCCGTCTCAAGAAAAAAAAAAAAGAAAGAAAAATCTTATGATAAATTGACAGCAATGCCAGAAGTAGAATAAAAGAGATATTCAAACCTGGTATGACTACATTAGAACAGACCTTTTCAATAAGTTTAGCCCAGAGGGAATAAGGAAAGTAGATCCTAAAGGGCATCTTAAACTGTAAACAAACACCCACTGCTCCAGTCTTCCACCAGAATAAAAAGTATCCACCTCTGCAAGCAGACAATTAAACCACTGTTTTTAAAAAGGTTGGGGAAGGGAGGTGGTATCAAGGCAGGGAGAGTGCCAGAGACTGGATGACTAAGAAAGAATATAAACAAGCATCCTCACCTTAGGAAACTTAACGTATATTTAAATTTTGCCAAATTAGAATATGAGAAAACATATTTTCCTGTCTTTATCTGCATTCGTTTTTAAATCAATGCCTCTTCCATATCTATGAATGACCTCCATCCTCCCAATCCAAGTAAATACCAACATGATAGCATTATTGAACACAGGATACATATTTGCCTTTCTTGCTTATTATTATAGCTGGCCCAGTACCTTGATGCTTAATAAATATATCCAGATTGTTCATTAATTGGATAGCTGAAGAAGCATGTGGGCCAAGGGAAAAGAATTCCTTTTGCAGAAAGGTCCTGGGATGAGGCTAGAGCAAGGTGTCATACAAGCCAAGACATGAAAGATGCTCTTGGAAGAGGCTCAGGTGTGGAGGGAAAATTCTATGCTGGCTTTTACCACTAAGGCACTAGGGAAGTCACTGGAGCTGATGGCCTCCTTCTCTAGGCCTCCATTCTCAAACACAACATAAAGCTCTAAAATGTTTAGGCTGTCTAACTTAATTTTCAGAAAGTCTCTGTGGCTTGTCTATCTAGGAAAGCCCCAGCCTCTCAGCAGAATAAATTTGACATTCTAAAGGTATGAATTTTGACTAGAATCAATTCACTGGTGGCCCACATCATTACAGCAAAGTATTCAGCATTCAGTTATTGTTAGATAATTTTAAAAAAGGTTAATACTGTCACCACATATTCTAGATAAGGAAATTGTTATAAAAGTAACCTGATAGGCCAGGCACAGTGGCTCACACTTATAATCCCAGCACTCTGGGAGGCTGAGGCAGAAGGACTGCTTGAGCCCAGGACAACAGAGCAAGAGTCCATCTCCACAAAATTTTTTTAAAAATAAAAATAAAAAAAGAAGTAACCTGACAAATCGCTTGGCCTCTTATAGAGGAAAAATACATGAATATTTTAGAAAATAACAGGCTGGGCATGGTAGCTCATATCTATAATCCTAGTACTTTGGGAGGTCAACGCAACAGAATGGCTTGAGCCCGAGAGTTCAAGACCAGGCTGGGCAACAGAGCAAGAACCCCTCTCTATAAAAAAGTTAAAAACCAGCCAGGTGAGGTGGCACACACCTGTAGACCCAGCTACTCAGGAGGCTGTGGTGGGTGTATCACTTGTGCCCAAGAAGGCTGAAGCTCCAGTGAGCCGTGATCATGCCACCCCAGTGAGCCTGAATAACAGAGTAGACCTTGTCTCAAAAAAAAAAAAAAAAGGAGCGAGGCCGGGCGTGGTGGCTCACGCCTGTAATCCCAGCACTTTGGGAGGCTGAGGCAGGTGGATCACAAGGTCAAGAGATCGAGACCATCCTGGTCAACATGGTGAAACCCCGTCTCTACTAAAAATACAAAAAATTAGCTGGGCATGGTGGCACGTGCCTGTAATCCCAGCTACTCAGGAGGCTGAGGCAGGAGAATTGCCTGAACCCAGGAGGCGGAGGTTGCGGTGAGCCGAGATCGCGCCATTGCACTCCAGCCTGGGTAACAAGAGCGAAACTCCGTCTCAAAAAAAAAAAAAAAAGGAGCGAGAAGACTGGAAACTACGGCTTAAGTAGATGACACAATGATGTTTTTATTCTCATTTGATATTCTTATCAACTCTTAAGAACAAAATCACTGTAAAATAAGCTAAAATCTGAATCTAAATCACAAAATGCAAGATGCCATGGCTTAAGAATTCTTAACTTTACAACTTCTTTCCAAAGTATACTGTAAGCAATCTTTAGAAAACAGTATTTGGCTGGGCATGGTGGCTCATGCCTGTAATCCCAGCACTTTGGGAGGAAGAGGTGGGCGGATCATATGAGGTCAGGAGTTTAAGACCAGCCAGGCCAACAGGGTGAAACCCGTCTCTACTAAAAATACAAAAATTAGCTGGCCATGGTTGCGCATGCCTATAATCCCAGCTACTCGAGAGGCTGAGGTAGGAGCATCCTCTGAACCCAGGAGGCGGAGGTTGCAGAGTCACAAGATCATGACACTGTACTCCAGCCTGGGCAACAGAGCGCAACTCCATCTCAAAAAAAAAAAAAAGAAGAAAAAGAAAAAAGATCAGTATTCATTAAAAACAGAATTAGAATGTCCATCTTCCCATTTTTAAAGGATCTTCCCCTTACAAAAAGAATCAAAATTTCCTTAATGAGATCAGCAAAGCAACAGTTTCTACACAGATTAAGAAAGCTATGCTTATATAATTATACACACATCAGTGGTTTATTAATTAAATCTTCAGTGATTTTTCAGACTCTAAGAGAAATCGGCCAGGTGAGGTAGCTTACACCTGTAATCCCCGCACTTTGGGAGGTCATGGCGGGCAGATCACTTGAGGTCAAAAGTTTGAGACCAGCCTGGCCAACATGGCAAAACTCCGTCTCAACTAAAAACACAAAATTTGCCAGGTGTGGTGATGCACACCTGTAGTACCAGATACTCTGCAGGCTGAGGAAGAATAATTGCTTGAACCCAGGAGGCAAAAGTTGCAGTGAGCTGAGATCACATCACCACTCCAGCCTGGGTGACAGAGTGAGACTCTATCTCAAAAAAAAATTAAAAAGAGATCACTGTTATATTATTCACCCACATGATAACTAAACATGCTCAGCAGAACAGGGAGTTCCAAGAGTGACATGGCTGTATGGACAACATTAGAATTAAAGAGAGGAAGGTCTGAACCTCAAAGAAATTGAGGCCTGCTTATTTAGGATTGCTCTGGAAAAACTAGACTTGAAAGGAGACCAACAGGAGGTGAACAGCTAGAATGGCCAGCAGTAAAATAAGCTTGTATTAGGAGAATAGTGAGGAAATAGAGATTTCTTGGATGGGAATCACCCTGGGAAATAAGACAACTTGCCAATGGTGATACTGTATACAGCTGGAGGTTGAAGAATACTACCCTTAAAATACAAGAAACTGGAATATCGCAGAGAATTCTAGGTGGGGAACAAGAGGCTTACTCTCCATAATAAACTTGTAGTTTTAAACTTTATATAAAGTTTTTTAAAACTTTATACTATGTGCAAGCATTCCATAGCTCCTATAGCTTTTTTTAGCTCAAATACATAAATTATATGCATACAAATAGATGTGTTAACCACTATTATAAATATGAGCCACTTATTACAGAAAGTATGTCAATTTGCCTTCACTGTTTCTGGTCACAGTCTGTATCCTGGATAATACAGAATCTGAACCAAATGTTTCAAAGTATCTAAACCTTATTCATCCAGACTGGGTACAGTGACTCATGCCTATAACCCCAGCACTTTGGGGGGCCCAGGAGGGAGGACTGCTTGAGCTCAGGAGTTCAAGACCAGTTTGGGCAACATGGTGAAACCTCTTCTCTACAAAATACAGAAAAATTAGTCAGGTGTGGTGGCACGTGCCTGTAATCCCAGCTACTCAGGGGGCTGAGGCACAAGAATTACTTGAACATGAGAGGTGGAGGTTGCAGTGAGCCGAGATAGCGCCACTGCACTTCAGCATGGGCAACAGAGTGACTTTGTCTCAAAAAAATAAAGTAAAATAAGGCCAGGTACAGTGACTTATACCTGGAATCCCAGCACTTTGGGAGGCCAAGGCGAGTGGATCACGAGGTCAGGAGTTTAAGACCAGCCTGGCCAACATGGTAAAACCCATCTCTACTAAAGACACCAAAAAAAAAAAAAAAAATTTAGCTGGGTGTGCTGGCGTGTGCCTGTAATCCCAGCTACTTGGGAGGCTGAGGCAGGAGAATCGCTTGAACACAGAAGGCAGAGGTTGCAGTGAGTGGAGATTGCAGTGAGCCTAGGTCATGTCACTGCACTCTAGCCTGGGCAACAGAGCAAGATTCCGTCTCATAAATAAATTTTAAAAAATAAAATAAGATGAACCTTATTTATCTATTACAGCCCTGCTTCTAATGACAATAGACTAAACTTTCTTAAAGTTTGTCAATAGAGGACTGGGTAGATGCACTATGGCACATCCACATAATAGAACATTGTGCAGCTATAAAAAGAAAGAAAGGTCCAGGCATGTGGGCACAGTGGCTCACACCTGAAATCCTAGCATTCTGGAAGGCCAAAGTGGGAAGATCACTTGAGTCCAGGAGTTCAAGACCAACCTGGACAGCATGGCATGACCTTGCCTCCACCAAAAATTTAAAAAATTAGTCAGGCATGGTGGTGGCACCTATAGTCCCAGTTACATGGGAGGCTGAGGTGGAAGGATTGCCTTTGAGCCCAGGAGGTTGAGGCTGCAGTGAGCTATGATCATGTCACTGCACTCCAGCCTAGGGAAGAGAGCAAGACTCTGTCTCAAAAAAAAGTCTGGCTTCCAAGATGCCTTCTCTTACTAGTCTAGCTCACACTGACCTTGCTCTTCTCATCAATTTGAGGGGTTTTTTCTTTAACACAATTAAGCACTACACCACATGTTGCCTTTAGTGATGATTATTTTTATTATATATCTCATGTTCCCTCAATCAGATTGAGGGCTAGCAAAAGATAGATTTATTTTCTCCCTATGACATATGGTATTTGAATTCCAAAATTAACAGAGCTTCTTATCCACTGCTCAAGAAGTTCCAAAATTTCATCATTTCTTTTCCTAACTCTAAAACATATGACAGAACCCCATGTCTCATTCAATAAAGGGGGGAAAATATATTACTTATTGACAACAGTCAAAATCTCAGTTAAAAGAAGTTCAAAAAACACCCTGTGATGTAATATGTAAACCTATAAAACATTTAGAAGGCCGGGTGCAGTGGCTTACACCTATAACTTCAGCACTTTGGGGGGTCAAGGCAGGAAGACCATTTGAGCCCAGGAGTTCAAGACCAGCCTGGGCAACAAGGTGAGACCCCATCTCTACAGAGAAAAATACAAAAAGCCAGGTATGGTAATGCACACCTGTAGTCCCAACTACTTGGGAGGCTGAGGTGGGAGGGTCACCTGAGCCTGGGAAGCGGAGGTTACAGTAAGCCAAGATCATGCCACTGTACTCCAGCCTGGGCAAAAAGCAAGACTCTGTCTCCAAAAAAGAAAATGTAGGAGAAAATCTAGGCGTGCACGTGTGTTCTCTCTCTCACTCTTTCTCCCTCTCTCTCTCTATACACACACACACACACACACACACACAGACACACACACACTATATATAATACAGTTTCATGTAAGTTTTATATGTGAATATATTATACTACGTTATATATACTAACACATTTTATATGTTAAATATTTATTTATTTATTTATTTATTTCTGCTGTTTAAAGGGAAAATCTAGTTGACCTTGAGTTTGGGTATGAGCTTTTAAACAACACCAAAAAGCACAATCTATGAAAAAAAAAAAAAACGGGTAAGCTGGTCTTTATTAAAACTTACCACTTCCATGAAAGATATCATTAAGAAAATTAAAAGCCAGATTTTCCACTATTGGAGTAGGAATTTACAGTTAAGCAACAAGAGGAAGCAAGAATGGACTGAAATTAGAAACATCAGTATAAACTCATGTTTAGCTTAACATAGATATAATTAAATATGGAAAAATGTATAGACATTACAGAAAGATGTAGAGAAAAAAGTAAAAAAAAAAGAAAACTTACAGGCATATGTATAAAGTATTTACCTATTTGTCCTTGCTCTATCAGCTGAGAGAGCTTAGAAGCAGATAACCCAGTAGTAAAGAGTGCACATAATGCTCAGCTCTTGGTTTCTAACATTGTTCTCCAATAAACGGGACCAGTTCCCTTGGAGAAATGACTGATCCTAGGATAAGGCAAGAAATATACAAAGTAAGCCCTGAATATCTTGTAGTACCATAAAATAAAAAAGTGCCCAAACACACACACACACACACACATACACACACACAATGATAGGAGATCATCAAAGGGACACAGGGCAAACTGATAGAGCTCCCAATGGCCAAAGCTAAAATATTTTGAGCAACAAAGTAATGAATTATTAGATTATAAACCAAAGTACAAAATAAATATCTACAAGTCTACACTGATGTAAGTAAATGATTAAACAAATAAATGGAAGGGGAGAATAAATCTCCCACACAGAATTGCTAATAATTTGCATAGATACAACCCCATCAAGGAAATGAACTATAATGCCCCACTCCTTAAGTGTTAGCTGCACACAGTGCCTTCCTTCCAAAAAGTATAATATGAAAAGGAGAGGGAAAGAGTAACTTTATAGCAGGGAAACCTAACAAACTATCTCAGCCAGCCGATCAAGGCCTACATCAACAATGATAATTCATTTTTTAGCATATATTTTTGGTATCATGTCAGAAAAATGGAACTTTACCTCTGTGACCTTTCTCTCAAAAACCCATAACTCCAGTATAATCATTAAAAAAAAAAAAAATCAGAAAAATTCAATTGATAGACATTATGCAAAATAACAGACCAGTATCCCTCAGAACTGTCACGGTCATCAAAAATAAGAAATGTCGGCCAGGTACAGTGGCTCACGCCTATAATCCCAGCACTTTGAGAGGCCGAGGCAGGCAGATCACGAGGTCATGAGATCGAGATCATCCTGGCAAACATGGTGAAACCGGGCGTGGTGGCATGTGCCTGTAGTCCCAGCTACTCGGGAGGCTGAGACAGGAGAATCACTTGAACCTGGGAGGCAGAGGTTGCAGTGAGCCAACATCATGCCACTGCACTCCAGCCTGGCAACAGAGCAACGCTCCAATGCAAAAAAGAAAGAAAGAAAAGAAAGAAAGAAAAGAAAGAAAGAAAAGAAAGAAAGAAAAGAAAGAAAGAAAAGAAAGAAAGAAAGAAAGAAAGAAGGAAAGAAAGAAAGAAAGAAAGAAAGAAAGGAAGGAAGGAAGGAAGGAAGGAAGGAGGGAAAGAAAAGAAAGAAAGAAAAGAAAGAAAAGAAAGAAAAGCAAGAAAAGCAAGAAAAGAAAGAAAGAAAGAGAAGAAAGAGAAGAAAGAGAAGAAAGAAAAGAAAGGAAAGAAAGGAAAGAAAGGAAAGAAAGAAAGAAAGAAAGAAAAGAAAGAGAGAGAGAAAGAAAGAAAGAAAGAAAAGAAAAGAAAAGAAAAGAAAAGAAAAGAAAAGAAAAGAAAAGAAAAGAAAAGAGAAAAGAAAAGAAAAGAAAGAAAGAAAGAAAGAAAAGAAATGTTGCCAGGCACAGTGGCTCACACCTGTGATCCCAGCACTTTGGGAGGCTGAGGAGGGCAGATCACAAGGTTAGGAGTTTGAGATCAGCCTGGTCAACAAGGCGAAACTTCGTCTCTACTAAAAATACAAAAATTAGGCTGGGTGTGGTGGCTCACACCTGTAATCTCAGTATTTTGGGAGGCTGAGGTGAGTGGATCACGAGGTCAGGAGTTCAAGACCAGCCTGACCAACATGGTGAAACCCCATCTCTACTAAAAACTACAAAAATTACCTGGGTGTGGTGGCATGTGCCCATAATCCCAGCTACTCAGGAGGCTGAGGCAGGAGAATCGCTTGAATTTGGGAAGTGGAGGTTGCAGTGAGCCAAGAATGCACCACTGCACTACTCCAGCCTAAGTGACAGAGTGAGAATCTGTCAAAAAAACAAAAAACAAAAAACAAGCAATGTCTAAGAAACTGTCATGGCACCAATAAGAAAACATGACAACTAAAAAATATTATTGTGAGAAAAAATATATAATTGGTCAAGTCAAGATGGGGCTGAGTATCATGGTACATGCCTGCAGTCCCAACTACTCAGGAGGCTGAGGTGGGAGGGTAACTTGAGACTAGGAGTTCAAGTCCAGCCTGGGTAACATAGCAAGACCCTGTCTCTATTGAAAATAGTAGTCAAGATGGAAACTCATATTTAGTGATTTAGTTTGACCAGAGAATATAATTACAGAGGTCCTGACTTCATGACTCCCTGTTATTCACAGCCTCCAGCCTACACACAGCCATGCAGCCATCTCCATCCTGGAATTCTCTAGCTCAAAACCCAATATGCTCCTAAATGTCTCAAATCTAACTCCTCTGCCTGGCAGTCAGGCAGAAAAAAGGAACAGTGTCATCAAGTTCTCGCTCCAGCTCATTTATTCACTTTGTAACCTTGGGAAAGTTCCCCTAACTTCCTTTTTCTTATTTGTAAAATAAGATGGTTTAACTATATGCTCTTTAATGTCCATTTTAGCTATAAATTCCAGTTGGTCAAGCAACTGTATAGCTCACAGTGGCTCAGCTTTTCTACCAGTCAAACAACCCTCCAAGCTCCTTCCCACAGCCTACAAGGTGCTATATGGACTCTACCTCCCTTTTTGGCTCATCTTACTCCCTTATCCTACACATCTCTCTATCTCACTCTCTCTTCTCAGGCTAGAATAGCCTCCTGTTAGTTCCTCCAAAATGCCAGGCTCCCTCCTGCTAAAGAGCCTTCCCATACACTGCACCCCTACATCCCAGCAGCCTTTCACCTTCAGCCACGTTGGACCCAATGCTTCCTTTTCAAAAATAATAAATATTTCATAACATCCTCTTTACCATTTGAAACAAAATGCATACATAATACAAACTAAACATAATTTTAGATACATAAATGTATATGTTATATAGAGTCTTAACTGTAACATAAAGAAGAAATAAAAGAAATATTACTTAGTACAAAATTATATATACACTAATGGTAAATGCTCTTGTATGACTACATTAGAAGTCATAAGAAGGTAGTCGAAGCTTGAACCTAAACTTAAAAATACTGAATATGACAGTTAGAAAGACAGACTGAGGCCAGGCACGATGGCTCACGTCTGTAGTCCTAACACTTTGGGAGGACGAAGCGGGTGGATCACCTGAGGTCAGGAGTTCGAGACCAGCCTGACCAACATGAAGAAACCCCATCTCTACTAAAAATACAGAATTAGCCAGGTGTAGTGGCACATGCCTGTAATCCCACCTACTTGGGAGGCTGAGGCAGGAGAATCGCTTGAACCCAGGAGGCAGAGGTTGCAGTGAGCCAAGATCGCACCATTGCACTCCAGCCTGGGTGAAAGAGAGAGAGTCTAATCAAAAAAAAAAAGGCAGATTGATGGGCACATATTATCTTGGTGATTAAATATCACTACTAACATATGCCAATGGTAATTATGAATTTTAAAAAGATAACTCTTGGTAAAGCTCTGAACAAACCAAAACATAATATCCTCCAAAGAAGGTGCATTCTGGGAAAACTGAGTACTAAAGCCATACCATTTTTTGCCAGGTACAGTGGCTCACACCTGTAATCCTAGCACTTTGGGAGGCTGACGTAGGTGGATCACAAGGTCAGGAGTTCAAGACCTGCCTGGCCAAGACGGTGAAACCCCCTCTCTACTAAAAATACAAAAATTGGCCAGGCGTGGTGGCATGCGCCTGTAGTCCCCGCTGCTTGGGAGGCTGAGGCAGAGAACTGCTTGAACCCAGGAGGCAGAGGCTGCATCGAGTGGAGGTTGCATCGAGCAGAGGTCACACCACTGCACTCCAGCCTGGGCAAAAGAGCAAGCCTCCATCTCAAAAAAAAAAAAAA
>NW_016107345.1:365384-368680 GCF_001604975.1 Cebus imitator
GATTATAGGCACCTGCCACCACACCTGGCTAATTTTTTTTTTTTTGAGATTAAGTTTTGCTCTTGTTGTCTAGGTCGGAGTGCAATGGCGCGATCTCAGCTCATTGCAACCTCCTCCTCCTAGGTTCAAGCAATTCTCTTGCCTCAGCCTCCCCAGCAGCTGGGATTACAGGCGCGTGCGCCACCATGCCCAGCTAATTTTTGTATTTTTAGTAGAGACGGGGTTTTACCATGTTGGCCAGGCTAGTCTTGAACTCCTGACCTCAAGTGACCCGCCCACCTCGGCCTCCCAAACTGCTGGAATTATAGGGGTGAGCCACCAAGCCCGGCTGCTCTTTGTGGTTTTTTAAACTAAATCATTTATGTAGTAAAATGATTCCATATCAATACATAAATGCTTTCTTCATTCTATTTGTTTATTTATTTATTTATTTATTTATTTTTTGAGATGGAGTCTTGCTCTGTTGCCCAGGCTGGAGTGCAGTGGCGCAATTTCAGTTCACTACAACCCCCCGCCTCCTGTGTTCAAGCAATTCTCCTGCCTCAGCCTCCTGAGCAGTTGGGATTACAGGTGCGCACCACCATACCTGGCCAATTTTTGTACTTGTTAGTAGAGACAGGGTTTCACCATGTTGGCCAGGGTGGTCTCAAACTACTGACCTCAGATGATCCACCTGGTTTGGCCTCCCAGAGTGCTGGGATTACAGTTCTGAGCCACTGTGCCCGGCCCATTTTCTTCATTCTGTTTAATGGCTACAGGGCATTCAATCATAGAATGCCCTATTTTTTTTTTTTTTTTTGAGATTTAGCTTGTGCTAAATCATTTTTTTAAACTGTAGCTCTGAGGCATTTTATTATAAAAAGTTAATACTCATATACATAAACTAATATGAACTTAAAATTCAGGATACATTTACTTCATTTTTTAGCTTGACCTTCTAGTAGATCTTTAGCTTCAATGATTTTGGTTGCTACATAAGGAGCTCCTCCTTTGTCAGGATGATTTAAAAGCATAATTCGTCGATGAGCATTTCTTATTTTCCCTTTATTGGCAGTAGGGCTTACACCTAGTATTAATGCTGCTTCCCATTTTGTCATTCTGGGTTCAAACCCACCTCTGTAACAGCCACCACTAAAGGCAGATTTTGGTAGACTTTGAAAAAGTTGCTTTACTTGAGGCTCCATATGCTTCATGGCTTGCAAAACATAACGGCCTGCAAATCCTGCAGCTGCAATGGTCAGTCCAACTGCTACCATTATACTGGCCATGGCTGCTGCAGCCGGGTTCCCTTGCTTCCACCGGGAGCCCAGCTCATCCCACTGCAGAGATCGCAGCCAACACCCGCACGCCTGGACCACAGAGCGACGCACCCGTGACCGAACACACGTACTAACCACAGAGCACGGGCACCCTACACCTGTCCCGTTTTTTTTTTTAAGTCATTCCCCGAGTGAAAAACATTTAAGTTACTTCAAGAATTTTGCTGTTATAAACAATAATGCAACAAATAGCCTTCGCCATACATCATTTTCCACACATGTGAGTATACATATAGGATAATGCTTACGAAAGACTTAATGGTCAGGGCTGAGCAGAGTAGCTCATGACTGTAATCCCAGCACTTTGGGAGGCCAAAGCGGGTGGCTAACCTGAGGTCAGACATTAGAGACCAGCCTAACCAAAATAGTGAAACCCCATCTCTACTAAAAATATAAAAATAAGCTGGGTGTGGAGGTGTGCACCTGTAATCCCAGCTACTCAGGAAGCTGAGGAGACATGCTTGAACCCAGGAGATGGAGGTTGCAGTGAGTGAGGATCTCGTGCCACTGCACTCTAGCCTGGGCAACAGAGCAAGACTCTGTCTCAAAAAAAATAAAAAAGAATTAATGGTCAGGAGTAGTGCTGCATGCCTAGAGTCCCATCTACTGAGGAGGCTGTGATGGGAGGATCGCTTGAGCCCAGCACTTCCAGGTTATAGTGAGCTATGATCATGCCACTGCACTCCAGCCTGAATGACACAAGACCCGGTCCCTACTAAAAAACAACACCACCTCTACAGAATTAAAGAAACCACTGAGTCAAAGACAATGAATTCTTCATAAGTTATAAGTGAAATGATGTTTGATATTTGGAAAAAATCACAGACAACTATAAAGGAATATATAATACACGGCTAGCTTAGGCTTTGAAAATGATGAAGATTGCGTCCGGGTGCTGTGGCTCATGCCTGTAATCCTGGCACTTTGGGAGGCCGAGGTGGGTGGATCACCTGAGGTCAGGAGTTCAAGACCAGGTTGGCCATCACGGTGAAACCCCACTTTAAAAAAAAAAAAAGAAAGAAAATGATGAAGATAGGCAATTAAAAGGTAGAAAAGCATGAGTACTGGACCATTATGTATAGATTATGGAGATATTAGCCAATATTTATAAGCAGAATGAAGATCTAAAGCCCAGAAGCTCCTCAGTTAGAAAAAATCATAATATCCTGGGTGCAGTGGCATGTGTCTGTAAAATTATTCAAGATGGTAAAACCTCATCTTTACTAAAAATACAAAAATTAGCCAGGTGTGGTGGTGCGCGCCTGTAATCCCAGCTACTCAGGAGGCTGAGGCAGGAGAATCACTTGAACCCAGGAGGCAGAGGTTGCAGTGAGCTGACATCACGCCACTGCACTCCAGCCTGGGTGAAAGAGCGAGACTACGTCTCAAAAATAATAATTATTATTATTATACATATATCTGCACAGACACGTTTTAGTTAACAAATTACATTTTTGTTCAGTTAACATAATGGCAGCAATTTGTAATGGTTTATAAAGCTAGAAGAAAACACTGATTTTAATAGCATCTAGATACAACACCACCCATAGTCCCAGCTACTCAGAAGGCTGAGGTTGGAGGATCGTTTGAGCCCAGGAGTTCTAGGCTAGCCTGGGCAACATAGCAAGTCCCCATCCCTAAAAAAATAAAATAAAAATAAACACAAGACCTATACTAAATCAAGAATAAACAATTTTAAGTGGTCATTCTTCAACTATTTAATGAAATATGATGGCTTAAAACAGCTATTGTGTAACTATGTACAAGTAACTTGCCAGATGTAGTAGCAGACTAGCTACAAAAAAAAGCATCTCCTATTTCAAATGGCAGGTCATCAAGTTATTTAATTCCTATAAAAACTATCAATAGGCCTGGCGCGGTGGCTCACGCCTGTAATCCCAGCACTTTGGGAGGCCGAGGCGGGTGGATCACGAGGTCAAGAGATCGAGACCATCCTGGTCAACATGGTGAAACCCC
>NW_016107345.1:368950-378429 GCF_001604975.1 Cebus imitator
AATAGACTAACTTATTAAATAAACAGTAAAAAACTTCAAATTGGATTAAATTTATAATTCTGATAATCTGAAATACTGATTACTTAAATCACAGAAGCTCAATCATTTAAGCAAGTAAAGTACAAATGTATCAAAATGGAGTTTGACCTCTTTTTGACAGTTACCTCAAGTTCCTTCCAATGACTCAGCAGGTAAGGAATTCATGGAATTCAGTCTTCAAGGTCTAGCAAGCATTGTAGTTAAACTACCCAGTTAACACCAAATCATCTGCTGGTTGATGATCTAACTCCACCATCTTTTCTCAACTTCACAACTGCCATTACTTGTAAATGGCAGAAGGAAATAAATGTGAAATCAGTAAATATTATGAATTAGTTATTAGAAACGCAAGAAAAAACTGTGGTCAGGAATGTGGTTAAACTGTAGTTTAAAATAAAGCCTTTGGATTACCCATGGATTTATTTTAATCCATATAATCCTCCCCCTGCAGGCATGGATAATCAGGATCACATTTCCCTTGAGGGCATATCAGCATTTGCCTGGTAGTCTCCCAAATGCCTGAAGCACCAGAAGACCACAAACTACAGGACCATGGATGCTGTCCTTCTTGGGTTTGCACTATGGAGAATTCTGAGCTGCAGACCTACCTCTAGCAATACTATAGTAACGGAAATGACTGTTGAGATTAAAATTCTTGATTCTAGCAGTAAGCTACTCCCAGTTAATGGGTCAACCTCAGGTGATCTGCTAAATATCTGAAGAGATATTATAAGAAAATCAGGAGATATGGCCAGATGCAGAGGCTCATGCCTGTAATCCCAGCACTTGGGAGTGGAAGGCCGAGACAGGCAGATCACCTGAGGTCAGGAGTTCAAGACCAGCCTGACCAACATGAAGAAAGCCCTCTGTACTAAAAATATAAAATTAGCCTGGCATGGTGAGGCATGCCTGTAATCCCAGCTACTCGGGAGGCTGAGGTAGGAGAATCACTTGAACCCGGGAGGCAGAGGTTGAGGTGAGCCAAGATGGCGCTATTGCACTCCAGCCTGGGGAACAAGAGCAAAACTCTATTTAAAAAAGAAAAAAAGAGGCCAGGCAAGGTAGCTCACACCTGTAATCCTAGCACTTTGGAAGGCTGAGGCGGGTGGATCAACAGGTCAGGAAATTGAGACCATCGTAGCCCACAGGGTGAAATCCCGTCTCAACTAAAAATACAAAAATTAGCATGGTGGTGCATGTCCGTAGTCCTAGCTACTCCGGAGGCCGAGGCAGGAGAATCAAGTGAACCTGGGAGGCGGAGGTTGCAGTGAGCTTCGATCAGGCCACTGCACTCCAGGCTGGCAACAGAGGGGGAAGGGAGGGAGGGAGGGAGGGGAGGAGGGAAGGAGGAAAGCAGGGAGATGATAGGTAGACAGACAGACAGACAGACAGATAAAGAAGATACATTCTCCAAAGAAAAGTGTCACAAAAAGAAAGACCCTAGGCTGGGTGCCAAGGCTCACACCTGTAATCCCAGCACTTTGGGAGGCCAAGGCAGGCAGATCACTTGAGCTCAGGAGTTCGAGACCAGCCTGGGCAACATGGTAAAACCCTGCCTCTACAAAAAAACAAAAAAAAAAAAAAAAAAAATTAGCTGGGCATAGGGGTGCACACCCGTACTACCAGCTACTCGAGAGGTTGGAAGGATCACTTGAGCCTGGGGAGGTCAAGGCTGTAGTGGGCCGTGACTGCACCACTGCACTCCAATCTGGGAGACAGAGCGAGACCTGGTCACCAATTTGGGTGACAGAGTGAGACCCTGTCAAAAAAAAGATTTGAGAAGGCAACTACTGAGACGGTAAAGGACTCCTTCAAGTACGCCTGGGTCTTAGATAAACTGAAAGCTGAGCATAAACATGGTATCACCATTGATATCCCCCTATGGAAATATGAGAACAGCAAGTATTACATGACTATCATTGATACTCCAGGAGACAAAGACTTTATCAATAACATGATTAGAGGGACATCTCATGCAGACTGTGCTGTTCTGATTGTTGCTGCTGGTGCTGAAGAATTTGAAGCTGGTATCTTCAAAAATGGGCAGATCTGTCAGCATGCCCTTATGGCTTATATACTGAGTATGAAGCAACTAATTGTTGGTGTTTACAAAATGGATGCCACTGAGCCACCCTACAGCCAAGAGATAAGGGGAAATCATTAAGGAAGTCAGCACTTACATTAAGAAAATTGGCTATAAACCTGACACAATAGCATTTGTGCCCATTTCTGGTGGGAACGGTGACAACATGCTGAAGCCAAGTGCTAACACGGGATAGAAAGTCACTCGTGGCCGGGCGCGGTGGCTCACGCCTGTAATCCCGGCACTTTGGGAGGCTGAGGCGGGTGGATCACGAGGTCAAGAGATCAAGACCATCCTGGCCAACATGGTGAAACCCGGTGAAACAAAAAAATTAGCTGGGCGTGGTAGCACACGCCTGTAGTCACAGCTACTCGGGAGGCTGAGGCAGGAGAATTGCTTGAACCCGTGAGGTGGAGGCTGCAGTGAGCCGAGATCGAGCCACTGCACTCCAGCCTGGCGCCTGGTGACAGAGTAAGACTCTGTCCCAAAAAAAAAAAGAAAGTCACTCGTAAAGACAGCAATGCCAGGAGAAGCATGCTGCTTGAAGCTCTAGACTGCATCCTACCACCAACTCATCCAACTGACAAACCCTTGCATCTGCCTCTCCAGGATGTCTACAAAACTGGTGGTATGAGTACTGTGCCTACGGGCCAAGCGGAAACTGGTGTTCTCATACCCAGGATGGTGGTCATCTTTGCTCCAGTCAATGTTAGAACTGAAGCAGTCTGCTGAAACGCACCATGAAGCTTTGGATGAAGCGCTTCCCGCGGATAATGCGGGCTTCAACGTCAAGAATGTGTCTGTCAAAAATGTTCATCATGGCAACATTGACAGCAAAAATGATCCACCAATGGAAGCAATGCAGCTGGCTTCAATGCTCAGGTGAGTACCCTGAACCATCCAGGACAAATAAGTGCTGGCTATGTCACTGTACTGGATTGTCACACAGCTCACATTACTTGCAAGTTTGCTAACCTGAAGGAAAAAGATTGATCACCATTCTGGTAAGAAGCTGGAAGATGGCCCTAAATTCTTTTAGTCTGGTGATGCTGCTACAGGTGATATGGTTCCTGGCAAGCCTGTATGTGTTGAGAGCTTCTAGGACTATCCTCCTCTGGGTCACTTTGCTGCTCATGACATGAAACAGACAGTTGCTGTGGATGCCATTAAAGCAGTGGACAAGAAGGTTGCAGAAGCTGGCATGATCACCAAGTCTGCCCAGAAAGCTCAGAAGGCAAAATGAGTATTATCCCTAATACCTGCCACTCCAGTCTTAATCAGTGGTGGAAGAAAAATATCAGAACTGTTTGTTTCAATCGGCCATTTAGGTTTAATAGTAAATGACTGGTTAATGATAATAATGCATTATAAACCTTTCAGAAGAAAAGGAGAATGTCTTATGGACCATTTGGGGTTTTTTTTCGTTTTGGTTTTGTTTGGTTTGCATGTGGCAATTTTAAATTATTAGCTTTTAAAATCATTTTTTTTTTTTTTTAAAGATGAGGTTTCACCATGTTGGTCAGGCTGGTCTCGAACTCCCGACCTCAGCTGATCCACCCGCCTTGGCCTCCAAAGTGCTTGGATTACAGGTGTCAGCCACCACGCCCAGCCTAAAATCATTACTTTTTAATGGAAACAACTTGACCAAAACTTGGTCACAGAATTTTGAGACCCATCAAAAAAAAGTTCAATAAGGAAAAAAAAAAAATGATATGGTAACTCTAAATCAAATAGTTCACATCATACATACACATATATTCTTTTTTTTATTTATTTTTTATTTCACATATATTCTTACAACATATATACTCTCTCACACACATGTGCAACAGGAGGGTCCCAGATTCAAAAACTAAGTTGTCTGATTAAACTAAAAATTCCTGGCCGGGCTGGCTTATACCTGTAATCCCAGCACTTTGGGAGGCTGAGGCAGGAGGATCACCTGAGGTCAGGAGTTCGAGACCAGCCTGACCAACATGGTGAAACTCTGTCTCTATTACAAAAATTAACTGTGTGCGGTGGCAGGTGGCTATAATCCCAGCTACTCGGGTGGCTGAGGCAGGAGAATGACTTGAACCCACGAGGCAGAGGTTGCAGTGAGCCAAGACTGCACCAGTGTACTCCTGCCTGGGCAACAAGAGCAAAAACTCCGTCTCAAAAAAAAAAAAAATGCTGATCTTTGTAAAAATATTACATAGGATTGCAATACGGATTTCAAACTACCACATCCTAAAACCAATCCCCTCCAGTCAAGACTGAAATTCAATTCAAAGCCTCAAAAGAGTAAAACAAAGTGGTTTTGTTTGGTTCCTTATTTTCAAAAAGACTAATGATCCAATACACAGTGAACAAAATTCACACTCCTTTTTGTCATTAATCGCATAATGTCTAAATGCTTGGTCTTTTCAGGGGTAGAACAACTTAAGGAAGATTGAGAGAATAGGAAGGAGGCTAGGTGCAGTGGCTCTTGCCTGTAATCAGAGCACTTTGGGAGGCCAAGGCAGAAGGATGGCTTGAGGCCAAGAGCTCGAGACCCCGCCTGGGCAACATAATGAGACCCTGTGTCTATTTTTTTTTTTTGAGACGGAGTTTCACTCTTGTTACCCAGGCTGGAGTGCAATGGCGCGATCTCGGCTCACCACAACCTCCACCTCCTGGGTTCAGGCAATTCTCCTGCCTCAGCCTCCTGAGTAGCTGGGATTACAGGCACGCGCCACCATGCCCAGCTAATTTTTTGTATTTTTTTTAGTACAGACGGGGTTTCACCATGTTGACCAGGATGGTCTCGATCTCTTGACCTCGTGATCCAACCGCCTCGGTCTCCCAAAGTGCTGGGATTACAGGCTTGAGCCACCACGCTCAGCCATCTAGGCATTCTTCTGGTTACTGAGAATACTCCAGGGAAGACAAGGTCCCTGCCATCATAGAGCATATAATATGTTGGAGGAAGAAGACCATAAACAAATGAACAAGAAAATAAGCAACCTGGGAGAGGCAGAGTATGCCTAAAGCCACTGAGGAGGCTAAGGCAGGAGGATCACTTGAGACCAGGAGTTCAAGGCTGTAGTGCACTACGATCTATCTCACCTGTGAATGACTACTGAACTTCAGCTTGGTCAACATAAGGACACCCCACCTCTAAAAAAGTTTTTTTTTTCTCCTGAAACAGAGTTTCACTCTTTTTGTCCAGGCTGGAGTGCAATGGTGTAATCTCAGCTCGTTGCAACCTCTGCCTCCTGGGTTCAAGTGATTCTCCTGCCTCAGCCTCCTGAGTAGCTGGGATTACAGGCACATGCCACCACACCTTGCTAATTTTTTTTGTATTTTTAGTAGAGATGGGGTTTCACCATGTTGGCCAGGCTGGTCTTAAACACCTGACCTAAGGTGATCCACTCACCTTGGCCTCCCAAAGGGCTGGGATTACAGGCGTGAGTCACCTTGCCTGGCCAAATTATTTTTTGTTTTGTTTTTTTGAGACGGAGTTTCGCTCTTGTTACCCAGGCTGGAGTGCAATGGCAGGATCTCGGCTCACCGCAGCCTCCGCCTCCTGGGTTCAGGCAATTCTCCTGCCTCAGCCTCCTGAGTAGCTGGGATTACAGGCACACACCACCGTGCCCAGCTAATTTTTTATAGTTTTAGTAGAGACGGGGTTTCACCATGTTGACCAGGATGGTCTCGATCTCTTGACCTCGTGATCCACCCGCCTCAGCCTCCCACAGTGCTGGGATTACAGGCTTGAGCCACCACGCCTGGCCCAAATTTTTTTTATTTTAATTTTATTGTAGTACTGAAACAGATTCTGACAGATAAAAGAAAATTTAACAAAAAATAAAAAAAGGCTGAGGTGGGTGGATTGCTTGAGCCTAAGAGGTCAAGACCCCTGGGCAAAATAGCAAGATCCCCTCTCTATTTTAAAAATAAAATTAAGCCGGGCCCAGTGGCTCACGCCTGTAATCCCAGCACTTTGGGAGGCCGAGGCAGGTGGATCACACGGTCAAGAGATCAAGACCATCCTGGTCTGGCCGGGCGCGGTGGCTCACGCCTGTAATCCCAGCACTTTGGGAGGCCGAGGCGGGCGGATCACGAGGTCAAGGGAGTTAAAGACCATCCTGGTCAACATGGTGAAACCCCGTCTCTACTAAAAATACAAAAACTTAGCTGGGCATGGTGACGCGTGCCTGTAATACTAGCTACTCAGGAGGCTGAGGCAGGAGAATTGCCTGAACCCAGGAGGCGGAGGCTGCGGTGAGCCGAGATCACGCCATTGCACTCCAGCCTGGGTAAAAAAGAGTGAAACTCCGTTTCAAAGAAAAAAAAAAAAAAGACCATCCTGGTCAACATGGTGAAACCCCGTCTCTACTAAAAATACAAAAATTAGCTGGGCATGGTGGCGCATGCCTGTAATCCCAGCTACTCAGGAGGCTGAGGCAGGAGAATTGCCTGAACCCAGGAGGTGGAGGCTGTGGTGAGCCGAGATCGCGCCATTGCACTCCAGCCTGGGTAACAAGAGCAAAACTCCATCTCAAAAAATAAATAAATAAAAATTAAAATTAAAATAAACAAACAGTAATTTGCTGATATGCAGATGAAGTTTGGATTTACTTCTTAGTGTAATGAGAATCCACTAGAACAGGAGAATAAGTAAAAATCATTCTGATTGCTGTGTGAAAAACAGAGTAAGAACAGAACAAGGAGACCAGTTAGGAAGGTACCAGCCAGGAAGAAGCAGGGTGGTGGTAATAAAAATAAAATGAAATAAACATATTTGGGATATATTTTGGAGATAAAATTCAGAGTTTGCTCAAGGACTGGCTGTGTGTAGTGTGAGGGAGGATGAGACAAACAGATGAATTAAACATGACCACTAGATTTTACACACAAGCAGGATGGCAGAGGGGTGCTATTATAACATGAAAACTACTAGGGTTAGCTGGGTGTGGTGGTGTGCACCTGTAATCTTAACTACTCAAGAGACTACAGGAGAATCTGCTTCAACCCAGGAGGCGGAGGTCACAGCAAGCTGAGATCACACCACTGCACTCCAGAGTAAGACTCTGTGTGGGGGTGGTGGTGGTAGGGGAAGAAAACTGCTGGCCAGGAACAGTGGCTCACGCCTGTAATCCCAGCACTTTGGGAGGCCGAGGCAGGCAGATCACAAGGTCAGGAGTTCAAGACCAGCCTTACCAACGTGGTAAAACCCCACATCTCTACTAAAAATACAAAAATTAGCTGGGCATGGTGGCGAGTGCCTGTAATCCTAGCCACTCAGGAGGCTGAGGCAGGAGAATCACTTGAACCATGGAGGTGGAGGTGGCAGTGAGCCAATATCATGCCACTGTACTCCGGCCTGTGCAACACAGTGAGACTCCGTCTCAAAAAAAAAAAAAAAAAGGCCAGGTGTGGTGGTTCACACCTGTAAGCCCAGCACTTTGGGATGCCGAGGCAGGCGGATCACCAGGCCAAGAGATCGAGAACATCCTGGCCAAAATGGTGAAACCCCATCTCTACTAAAAATACAAAAAATTAGCTGGGCATGGTGGTGTATGCCTGTACTCCCAGCTACCTGGGAGGCTGAGGCAGGAGGATCCCTTAAATCCAGAAGGTGGAGGTTGCAGTGAACTGAGATTGCACCACTGCACTCCAGCCTGGCAACAGAGCAAGACTCCATCTCAAAAAACAAAAAACAACAACAAGAAAAAAAAACGGCTAGGGAAGGAATAGGAACAGAAATTCAGAGCTCCATGTGAACCTGTTACACTGAAAGATGCCTTGGCCGGGAGCAGTGGCTCACATCTGTAATCCCAGCACTTTGGGAGGCCGGGGTGGGCAGATCACCTGAGGTGAGGAGTTCAAGACCAGCCTGACCAACATGGAGAAACCCTATCTCTACCAAAAATACAAAATTAGCTAGGCATGGTGGTACATACCTGTAATCCCAACTACTTGGGAGGCTAAGGCAGGAGAATCGATTAAATGCAGGAGGTGGAGGTTGGTAAGCCAAGACTGCACCACTGTACTCCAGCCTGGGCAACAAGAGTAAAACTTCCTCTCAAAAAAAAAAGAAAGAAAGAAAGAACCCTAAAAACAGATGAAATGAAGATATTATATAGGCAGACAGAAGTCTGAAGTTCAGGACTGGAGATAAAAATCTGAGAGTCAACAGCAATTGACAACAATTTACTTATTTTTAGTTTCTCTACTAAAAACAATAAATAAATAAACCATAGGCTAACATGGGATCATTCAGAAAGAATACATACAGGTAGAGAAAGGAATAGGGACAGGCTGGAAGCCCTGGGGCATTAGAATGTTTTCAACTCAAGGAGAAGGAAAAGTCAGAGAGAGTAAAGAGGAGGAAAGCCCTAAAACTCTAGTATTATAGAAGGTTCCTTTATATAATGTGATTCTCTAGTACACCACCACAACCACCCCCTGCCCACCACACAGTCATCCAAATTCTATAAATAAAACAACGGAGGCCCCTAAAACTGGGTGACATCCCCATAGCCCCAGCTGTTTTTAACCAGCTAGAGACCTAAAACCAAGAGGTGACTTATGACTCTCAGCCTTTTCACAGTGGCTAGCAGTAGTTCTGTTAAGAGTTTAACAGTCTAAGCTAGACAACCGGGAAAATACCAAGGAAGAACATAATTTAGACTACAGTGTTCATTTTTCACTCTTTTCCATAGAGTTTGCTGACATTCACAAAGCAAGCTGAAGCAAAAGCCTTTATGGATGAGTCTCTAAGAACACCAAGAAAGATAGGCAAGAGATGCAAAACGACAATAAATCAAAACCCAACTCGATCTTCAACTTTTTAAAAACACTCTGAAGGTGGTGGACTCGGGGTGTGAATCGGGGGTGTAAATTAAATTGTTGTTTCTTATGTCATTTTGGCTTTAAAAAATACAATTCAAGTTTCAACCTTTTAGATTTTTACTTTTGGTCGGTCGCAGTGGCTCATGCCTGTAATTCTGGCACTTCGGGAGGCCGAGTCAGGTGGATCCTTTGAGCCCAAGGGTCCAAGAGCAGCCTGGCCAACATTGCGAAACCCTGTCTCTACAAAAAGTACAAAAATTAGCCAGGCATGGTGGCGCACGCCTGTAATCCTGGCTGCTCGGGAGGCTGAAGCAGGGTGGCTTGAACCCAGGAGGCGGAGGTTGCAGTGAGACGAGATGACGCCACTGTACTCCACCCTGGGCGACAGTGAGGCCCTGTCTCAAAAAACAAACAACAAAAAATAAAAAAATTTTAAAAAGCAGCAGCAAAAGGCCGGGCGCGGTGGCTCAAGCCTGTAATCCCAGCACTTTGGGAGGCCGAGGCGGGTGGATCACGAGGTCAAGAGATCGAGACCATC
>NW_016107345.1:378750-391963 GCF_001604975.1 Cebus imitator
ATTCTCCTGTCTCAGCCTCCCGAGCAGCAGGGAATACAGGCGCCCGCCACCACACCGGGCTAATTTTGGTGTTTTGGGTAGAGACGGGGTTTCGCCATGTTGCTCAAGCTGGTGTCGAACTCCTGGGCTCAAGTGATGCGTCCGCCTCGGCTTCCCAAAGTGCTGGGATTACAGGCGCGAGCCAACGCGCCCGGCCAGAAAAAAGAGTTTACTTTCTTCCATACCTGCATTCTGAAAGTGGGTTAAGATCCTTATCTGACCACCCTTTCCTGTGCTACATTATTATGACTTAAATAGTTCTGCTTTTACCATAAAATCTTACAATGTAGCATAAAAATCCCCAAATGATTAATGAACTGCTGAAACCTCTGACTCGTCGGAGATAATTTTATTACGAATCATAGCTCTAAACATCCATTCAGTGCCTCAAAATAAGTACTCATTTAATTATCATGACTTCACCAGACAGTCACACTGCCCACAATGATGTTTACAAAAGCACTTGTCACTCCCTTTGGATGTAGCAATGCAGAAAAAAAGAGTCTGTTTCCATACTCTACATGTGTTTATACTCTGTAACAAGTGACAGAGTTCAAGTGTCACTTGAGATGAAACAGCAAAGCACTTCAAGTTTATGTCCCACCATCTTTCATCCTAAGCGAATCCCGAATTCGCTTGCTTTCATTTCAGCAGTAATTCCCACTCAGTACCTGAGACAGGCTTCCAATTCAGCTCCTGCAGGAAAAGAGACTCCAGGATTCTAGTAAGAGACTATAAGATTCTATTTTGGCCACTGCGAGGTAACAGGCTCAATATTAAGCAACTCCAGTATCGGTTATTGCAACACCAGAGCAGTTCGGAAATGGATGTGCCCCCAAACGCACGCCTGCAGCCAGTAATTAGCAATAGCTAACACAAGATGCTGCAGCAGGGATATCATTTACTTCGCACTTGTTCAGTTACGCCTCACCTCACAACAACCCTATGGTGTATGTATTATTATTTCCATTTAACACATCACGATATTTTGGCCCAGGGCCCTATGACTGGTCAGCAGCGGCGCTGGAATTCGAAAACATGTCCGTAACTTAGCCCAAGGTCCCCGCCCCTGGAATACTCTTCTGCGCAAAAAAGCACCTGAGGGTCGGGAAGCTCCGGACGTATCCCCACAGACGCCGGGCGCGAGGACGCCGTTTATCCACAGAGGCGTCCCTGAGGAACGGGAACCAAAGCGTCAGCGGCCCGGGACGCCCGGCAGCGTCTCTGCCGCCCGGGGGCCGGGGGCCGCGGGCCGCCACTCACCTTGGAGAGCCCCGGGCGGGCCGCAACTAAGCCAGGCGCCCCCACCGACCGGCAGGCGGGTATCCTCCAAGTTGGCAGGAAGCGCGGTGCCACCAAGCTAGCAGCAGGTAGCTTCAGGCTAGAGCGCACCGCCGGCCTGCCCGGGGGCACCGCAGCCCGCGCCGCGACCCCGCCGCCCCTCAGCCCCGCCGCATCCGGGTCCCGTGCGGCCGCACTCACCTGCCCGTCGCTCCGCCGCCGCCGCCGCCTGCTACTATTCCTAGTCCGTGGTCAGCAACCCAGTCCGCCGCAACCGCTCCGCTTCGGCGCCCCCATCCCTGCCTCTCTAGATCACCTCCCGCCTGCCCCGTGCAGCACTACACTCGCCCGCCGCCCACTGCCATGGCCCGCTCCGCCGCAGCCTCCGCACAGGCCGACGGAGCACGCGCGCGCCGCCGCCGTACCCGCGCCCGTGTGCGCGCGCGCTCGCTTTCCAGGCGGGCATCCCAGCAGCCCCCGCCCCGCCCTGCGCCGCCCTCGGGCCAATCCCGGGCCCCGCGGTGGCGGCGGCGGCTGCTGCTGGGCTGGCAGGGCGTGGGGAGAGGCCGCACTGCCTATTCCTCTCCAGCTGCCAGCCCGGCTGCTACTCTGTTCCGTGGCCTTTCCTACCTCTTTACGTCTCCCTGAAGACTGCGGGGTAGGGAATCCCCGGCAAGCCGCCTTCAACAGAGATCCATCACCTGCCTCGGCCTCCATAACCTCCTCCCGAGAGACTCCTCTGTTCCTAGGTTCCTTACTGGCCTTTTCTTCCCAGCCCTTCTCCCTCAGTTCTGTTCTGCGACGTGGACTGACTCCTGAATTATTGGGCGCAACACATTTTTTTCCCTGCTATCCGTCCCTGTCTTTCACTCCCTTTGTGGGGATAAGGCGCTAGCTCGGCTTCCTCACAGCTAGCCCTTCAGTCCTACACTGTGAATGGTTGTTTCAAGGGAAAAGTCCAGCCTTTCAAACCCATGATTCTTGTTTTTTGTTCAATTTTGCAATAACAACATCTAACATTTGTCTGCAGAGCCTTAAACTTTACCCCTCTTTGCCTACCTTGTCTCCTGATACCTTTAACCTCAACCACGAATATCAGATCTCTTTCTAGTGGGACACTTAAATTTTACTTACTGAAAACCAACATTTTAACTCATTCCAAAGTTACTATATTTTAACGTAATGCTCCCATGTTAGCCTGGACAAATAGTTGATTACTCAGGGATAAAATCTAGAAGTACAACCTAATAAAAAGCAAACGTAGGCTGGGCGCGGTGGCTCACACCTGTAATCCCAGAATTTTGGGAGGCCGAGGCAGGATCACCTGAGGTTGGGAGTTCGAGACCAGCCTAACCAACTTGAAGAAACCCGGTCTCTAAAACAAACAAACAAAAGCAAACGTGACAAATCAATTCAGTGACAAAGCAACAGTTTATTTGAGAAATGATCCTAGTTTTGACTTTTCATTTAAATTAAAGCAAGAACCATTCCATATTCAAAAATAAATTCCAGAATAGGCTGGGAGTGGCTCATGCCCATAATCCCAACACTCTGGGAGGCCGAGGTGGGCAGATCACTTGAGACCAGGAGTTCAAACTCAGTCTGGGCAATATAGCGAGACTCTTGACAAAACTGACTAGAGCTTGGTGATATGCACCTGTGGTCCCAGCTACTCAGGAGGCTGAGGTGGGAGAATCTCTTGAGCCGGGGAAGTCGAGGCTGGTGTGAGTCGAGATGGGTCCACTGCACTCCAGCCTGGGAGTTAGAGCAAGACCTGTCTTGAAAAGAAAAAAAATTCCAGAAGAATTAAAGGTATAAAAATTTACAAAACAAAAACTTACAGGAAAGTTCTATTTTTCTTATTTTTTTTAATTTACTGAATTTCATCTGGCCTCCATGCTTAGAAAGTTTTTAAAGAGTAATAACGTAGGCCAGGCATGGTGGCTCACGCCTATAATCCCAGCAATTTGGGAGGCCAAGTGGGGCATATCACCTGAGATCAGGAGTTCGAGACCAGCCTGACCAACATGGAGAAATCCTATCTCTACTAAAAATACAAAATTAGCCAGACATGGTGGCGCGTGCCTGTAATTGCAGCCGCTGGGGAGGCTAAGGCAGCAGAATCACTTGAACCCAGGAGGCAGAGGTTTCAGTGAGCCAAGATCGTGCCACTGCACTCCTGCCTGGGCAACAAGAGCAAAACTTCCTCTGGAGTGCAGTGGTGCAGTCTCTGCTCACAGCCACCTCCGCCTCCTGGGTTCAAGCGATTCTCCTGCTTCAGGCTCCAGAGTAGCTGAGCTACCAAAAAAAATACAAAAAATTACCCAGGCATGGTGTCACGAATCTATAGTCCCAGCTGCTTGGGAGGCTGAGCCATGAGAATTGATTGAACCCAGGAGCAGTGGCTGCAGTGAGTTGAGATCCTGCCAGTGTACTCCAGCTTGGGCAACAGAGTGAGACTCTGTCTCAAAAAACAAAAGCCAGGCATGGTGGATCACGCCTGTAATCCCAGCACTTTGGGAGGTCAAGGTGTGTGGATCACCTGAGGTCAAGAGTTTCAGACCAGCCTGACCAACGTGGTGAAACTCCATTTTTACTAAAAATACAAAAATTAGTCTGGCGTGGTGTCACAGACCTGTAATCCCAGCTACCTGGGAGACTGAGGCAGTAGAATTGCTTGAACCCTGGAGGCGAGGTTGCGGTAAGCTGAGATTGCACCACTGCGCTCCAGCCTGGGCAAAAAGAGTGAAACTCCGTTTCAAAAAAAAAAAACAAAAGCTATCTGGGATCAATCAAACTATCCAGTCTCCTCATATTTGTCTTTTATCTGCTGCCTCCCCAGGACCAAGATTAGTGCCTGACAAATAGTAGATGCTTGGTAAATATTCTTTTTTTTGTAGATAGCGTCTCTCTGTATTGCTCAGGCAGGAATGCAGTGGCATGATCACAGATCACTGCACCCTCAACCTTTTGGCCTCAAGCCATCCTCCCACCTCAGCCTCCAAAGTAGCTGGGAACACAGGCACACACCACCACACTTGGCTAATTATTTTTTTTTTTTTAATTTTTATTTTTGTAGAGACAAAGTCTCCCTATATTGCCCAGGCTGGTCTTGAACTCCTGGGCGCAAGTGATCCTCCCACCTTGGCCTCCCAAAGTGTTGGGATTATAGGCGTGAACTACCACGCATGACAGCAGATATTCTTGAATGAATACATTTTTTTTAGGTACACAGTCTTGCTCAGATGCCCAGACTGGAGTGCAGTGGCGTAATCATGGCTCATTGCAGCTTCAACTTCTGGGGCTCAAGCAATCCTCCCACCTGAGCCTCTTAAGTAGCTGGGACCACATATGCATCACATCTGGCTAATTATGTTTATTTATTGTAGAGAGAGGGTCTCGTTATGTTGGCCAGGTTGGTCTCAAACTCCTGGGCTCAAGTGATCCACCCACCTCAGACTCGAAAATTGCTGGGATTACAGGCATGAGTCATTATACCTGGTCTGAATGAATTTTATATAGCTGAGGAAAACTGAGGCCCAGAGAAGTTAACAGGCTTGCCCATGTTCATAGAGCCAGCTGGTAAGCAGATCTTTTTTTTTTTTTTTTTTTTTGAAAGGAAGTCTCGCTCTTGTCCCCCAGGCTAGAGTGCATTTAAGCAATTCTCCTGCCTCAGCCTCTTGAGGAGCTGGATTACAGTTGCATGCCACGACGCCTGGCTAATTTTTGCAATTTTAGCAGAGACTGGCTTTCACCATGTTGGCCAGGCTGGTCTCGAACGCCTGACATCAGGTGATCTACCTGCCTCGGCCTCCCAAAGTGCTAGGATTACAGGCCTGAGCCACTGTGCAAGACCAGTTATGCAGGTCTTTCAGGCTCCTAACTTTGCCGAAATGCCTGCCAGTTGCTCCTTATGACTGGCTAAAATAACCTTGCCATGCACCTTGGGTTCCCAAGTACTGGATATATCAACATTCCCAAACAAGAGGAAAATTCTCTAGGAATACCGAGGAACCATTCCTGGGCTGCTGGGATGCATAGAACCATGGTAGGTTTGTGAGAAGAATCAGTATTTTTGTAGGAACTAGAAGGAAGATTTATCCTGCCTGGTGACATCCTTTCTGACTTCCTCCCTTTGGAATATTGACTCTGTGGTTGAAGGCCTGGGAGGATTCGGGCTCAGCTTTTGAAATCTTCCCTACCACCCCTCTATGGTCCAAGCCGCATCTGCCTTATTATCTTAGCCAGCACTTCTTCAAGGCCTCAGCTTCAATTTCACTTCCTCCTGATTGCTGGCCTCCCCATTCTCCTTTAGGAACCAGAAATCCACTACGAAACTCTCACTTCACTGTGGGGAAATGACTGGTTTTCCTGCCTGTCTCTCAGTGGGTTCAGCAACTTGAGGGCTGGAATGCTCCCCTATATATAGCCTGGTCTAAGAACGAATGGTCTCACTTGCCATGTTGCCTGTCTGGATAGATTTAAACTCCTGGCCTCAAGCAAATCTTTTGTCCTAGCTTCCGAAGTATTTAGAACTACACGTGCATGCTAATGTGCCCAGTAAGGCTTTCTTTTGAAGAACAAATTACTCTGTTCCATGTATTTTTTTTTTTCTTTGTAGAGAGAGAGGGTCTTGCTCTATCATCCAGGTTGGAGTGCAGTGGCACAGTCATGGCTCACTGCAGCCTCAACCTCCCAGGCTGAACTAATCCTCCTACCTCAGCCTCCTGAATAGCTAGAACCACAGGCACGTGCCAACACACTCCCAGCTAATTTTTTCTTTTTTTTTTTTAAATGGAGAGCCAGGCACGGTGGCTCACGCCTGTAATCCCAGCACTTTGGGAGGCTGAGGTGGGCGGATCACCTGAGGTCAGGAGTTCGAGACCAGCCTGACCAATATGGTGTAACCTCATCTTAAAAAAAAAAAAAAAAGAAAGAAACAGAATCATGCTCTGTCACCAGGTTGAAGTGCAGTGGCATGATCTTGGCTCACTGCAAACTCCACCTCCTGGGTTCAAGCAATTATCTTGCCTCAGCCTCCATAGTAGCTGGGATTACAGGCACCCACCCACCATGCTTGGCTAATTTTTGTATTTTCAGTAGAGAAAAGGTTTCGATATGTTGGCCAGACTGGTCTCAAACTCCTGAGCTCAAGCACTCCACCCACCTCAGCCTCCCAAAGTGCTGGGATTACAGGCCCGTATGTGCATTTTTATCCATGATTTTTAGAAAAGTGTTCAGTGTTCAGCTACACCAATGTACAATTTGCAGGGCTAGAAGCTGTAGGAAACAAGAAGGACATTCTGAGAAGGGACAAAAGCCCAGGTGTGGTGGCTCAAGCCTGTAATCCTGACACAAAAGGAGGTCAAGGCAGGAGGATTACTTGAGCTCAGGAGTTCAATATCAGCCTGGGAAACATAGTACAGGTATTGATCTACTTACGACCTATGCAACTTACGACCATTCAACTTTACGACCACAATTGCTAGCCACCACTGCTCCGCGTCTGGCAGCGCAAACGTTGCCCAGCTGGGCGTATGACAGTGCGGACCAGCTTCCGGCAGCATTACCATCTCCGCGTGCACCATTTCAACTGTTATCCCAGACTCGGTACAGCAATTTGTGTTTTGTGTCTTGGATATTTTTCATCAAACCCCTCCCAATAAACTTCTTATACATTTTGAAGCAATGGACCCAAACATCGAACGATTTGCAAGGATTAAACGGATGGTGAACAATGTGTTTCGTCCGTATCGTGAAATTTATGAAGAAAAAAAGAAACATACAATTCAGACAAAGCTCACCATGTTTATGAAAAAACCAACTCCGGTAACCCCAACTGCTGCCTCAGATGACAACATCAACGATCCGCAGCCAAGCACCAGCGGCCAATAAAATGTTTCGTACATGTTTATATATTTTTATATGTTTTGCAGTTGGGAAAATGTTTCCTATGGTGTTTTTTACACCTGTATTTTGTATTTTTGTATGCATCTGTATTTTGTATGTTTTGCAAATATTAAACCAGTTGTATTGGTAATGCAGTGTTTTGCTTAAACCTGACGAATGTAAAAATAAGAACCAAAATGGTGTAGAGATGATACAAATGGCATAAAATGAACAAAGAAAATTATGATATATAACAACAATGAAAGAAAATTATGATAAAATATGACTTAAAGAATTTTATAACATCATTTCACAGTACTGTACATATAGCCTACTCAACTTACGACCAAATCGTGTTACGACCGGTCTGTCAGAACCAATCGTGGTCGTAAGTCGAGCACTAGCTGTAAGACCTTTTCTCTATAAAATATTTTAAAATATAAAAAAAGAAAAAGAGAAAAACCTAGGCATTGGGACTCAGGGGGACTAGATGTATTCTCCTGAAGGGAAACTAAGAGATATACAATGATTTAAAGGAAAATTTGATAAAGCACACATACACACACAGGAATATATATATATATATATTACATTGATATAAAGCACACACACGTAAAGAGAGAGATTATAGCTGAATTATGAGATATTATGCAACTTTAAAAAGAATAAGGCTTGCAGGCCGGGCGCGGTGGCTCACGCCTATAATCCCAGCATTTTGGGAGGTCGAGACGGGTGGATCACCTGAGGTCAAGAGTTCCAGACCAGCCTGGCCAATATGGTAAAACGCCGTCTCTTAAAAAAAAAAAAAAAAAAAAAGACTAAGGCTTGCAACCCTGTGAGAGAACGTGAACAAAGAAAAAACATGAAGCATTTCTATATGAACTGATCTGAAACGATCTGTAAAATATTGTTTAATGAAATAGGTATGACACAGTACAATAAAGAAAGTTGCTGGAGATTTTCATCAGAAAAACACAAGAAACTAACAGTTGTCTGAAAGAAGGAAAACTAGAGACTGGGAAAGAAAGATGGAAGGGAGATTCAATTTTTATGGTTATTTTCTTTTATGCTATTTGAAATTTTTATCGTGTCCACTTATATATACAGTATGTATCTGTACATATATACACACAGAAAGGAGAACACATAACAGGGTTGTAATTTAGCAAGTTATGACCATCATTAAAAAAGGAGAGGCAAAAAGCGAGAGAGACCAGCCCTGGCACAGTAACTCATGCCTGTAATCCCAGCACTTTGGGAGGCCGAGGCGGGTGAATCACCTGAGGTAAGGAGTTCAAGACCAGCCTGGCCAACATGGCAAAACCCCGTCTCTGCTAAAAATACAAAAATTAGCCAGGTGTAGTGGCACATGCCTGTAATCCCAGATACTGGGGAGACTGAGGCAGGAAAATCTCTTGAACTGGAGAGATGGAGGTTGCAGTGAGCTGAGATCTTGCCATTACACTTCAGCCTGGGTGACAGAGGGAGACTCCATCTAAAAAAAGCAAGAGAGGAAGGGGTGGAGCCTGGTGAGGAGGGAGTCAGTATGGCAGTGAGGGCACTTGAAGGGTAGGAAGTAGCCTCAGGGAAGGGCAGGAAGTACCCTTACAAATCGAAAATGCCATCATATTGTATTTGTTTTGTTTTGTTGAGATGAAACAAAACTGTGTCACACTGGTTGGAGTGCAGTGGTGTGATCTTGGCTCACTGCAACCTCCACCTCCTGGGCTGAAGCAACCTTCCTGCCTTAGCCACCGAAGTAGCTGGAACTTCAAGCATAGGCTACCATACCCAGCTAATTTTTGTATTTTTTGTAGAGACAGGGGTTTCCATGGTGCTGCCCAGGCTGATCTGGAACTCCTGGCCTCACAAAGTGCTGGGATTACAGGCATAAGCCACCACAGCTGGCCTTTTTTTCTTTTTGAAACAGGGTCTCATTCTGTAACCCAGGCTGGAGTGCAGTGGTGCAATCTCGGCTGATTTTTGTATGTTTTTGTAGAGATAGAGTTTCAACATGTTGCCCAGGATGGTCTCAAACTCCTAAACTCAAGTGATTGGCCAGCCTCAGCCTCCCAAAGTGCTGGGATTACAGGTGTGAGGCACTGTGCCCAGCCTCCATCATACTGTATGTTAAGTGCAATTAGCCTTCAATCCTATTGACTTGTGACTCTAGAATAGTGTCATTAACTAAAGAAATATGTTGCTGTTGAGAAATAATAAGTCAGACACAGCCGGGCACAGTGGCTTACGCCTGTAATCCCAACACTTTGGGAGGCTGAGGCCGGTAGATCAAGAGGTCAGGAGTTTGAGACCAGCCTGGCCAACATGGTGAAACGCAGTCTCTACTAAAGATACAAAAAAAGTAGCCAGGCGTGGTGGCGTGTACCTGTAATCCCAGCTACTCAGCAGGTTGAGGCAGAATTGCTAGAACTCGGGAGGTGGAGGTTGCAGTGAGCGGAGATCGTGCCATTGCACTCCAGCCTGTGTGACTGGGGCGAGACTCTGGCTCAGAAAAATAAATAAATAAATAAATAAATAAATAAGACACTTTAAAATCCAATTAGCATTGGTATGTAAAGTTCGGTAGATGAAAGATTGTATCCCTGGTTCCCAAGGGGTTTAGAAGTGACTCTGCCTTGTGGAATGTGAGCTATTCATCAACAAAGGTGCTGCCCTGTTTGTTGTGGTGGACAAGCCACCCTAGACTACAGTTTAACCTGTTTTTATGTTTAAGGAAGATAATATAATTAAACTAATATTTACATAATCTGCTACGTTGAACACCTTGAATCAAGAATTTTCTGGTCCATTAAGGAGTCGAAGGCAGAAATATCTAAATTTGAATGCCAGTGGCCATCTGCACTTTCACCCGCATTCATTCAAAGCTACATTTTTGGTGGAGAGTCTAAGCACAGCGCCTTAGGGAGCTCAGAAGGCCTTATATTGGCAAAACAAACCCTAACTTCAAAGGGAATTACTTTAGCTTTTAAAAAAGGGCTCCGTCACAGCCTTTTTCCTTTAAGAAAAGAGCAAACCAAAGAGCTGACTTGCTTCAGGGAGTGTGGTGTTTGTTTGGCACCAGGTTTTGATAGTTAAATCAAGCAGAGCTCACAGGTCTACAGCAGTCTTGAAATACCTATGCAAATGAATGGGGGAGCTTGCAAGTACAGTATGGGTCTCAAAAACAAAAACCTGGATTGCGCAATCTGAAAGGGTGAGGACTTGAGTGAAATGTGAAATGACTTCCCTAGTCTTCAGTCCCCTAGACTGATCAAGGGGTGGATAAACGTTGCTCCTCTTACACAATCGTGACTTACATGTTGGCCCGGTGAGGTGGTTCACGCCTATAATGCCAGCAATTTGGGAAGCCGGGGCGGGTGGATAGCTTGAGCTCAGGAGTTCAAGACTGGACAACACGGTGAAACCTCATTTCAAAAAATACAAAAATTAGTTGGGAGTGGTGGTGTGCGCCTTTAGTTCCAGCTACTCTGGGAGCTGAGGTAGGAGGATCGCTGGCGGCCTGGGAGATGGAAATTGCAGGGAACCAAGATCGCACCAGAGTCAGAGGCATTTGAACCCCAGCAACTCCATTTTGAATAGGGGCTGGGTAAATACGGCTGAGACCTTCTGGGCTGCATTCCCAGACAGTTAGGCATTCTAAGTCACAGACAGGATGAGCGAGGAGGTTACAAGATACCAGTCATAAAGACCTGGCTGGTACAACAGGTTACAGTAAAGAAGCCAGCCAAATCCCACCAAAACCAAGATGGAGATGAGAGTGACCTCTGGTCTTCCTCACTGCCACACTCCCATCGGCGCCATGACAGTTTACAAATGCCATGGCAACGTAAAGAAGTTACCCTATATGGTCTAAAGAGGGGAGTTATGAAAAATACACCCCTTGTTTAGCAAATAATCAAGCAATAACCATAAAAATGGGCAACCAACAGCCCTTGGAGCTGCCCTGCCTATGGAGTAGGCATTCTTTTATTCCTTTACTCTCTTAGTGAACATTCTTTCACTTTAAAGACTTGCCTCGAATTCTCCTCTTGCAGGAAATCCAAGAACCCTCTCTTGGGGTCTGAATCAGGATCCCTTTCCAGTAACACCATTGCACTCCAGCCCTGGCGACAGAGAGAGACTGTCTCAAAAAAAAAGAAAACAAAGACTCTTTGACGGCTAAAAAAAATGTTCCCTAAAGATCTCCTGAGCCCATGACTTTGAGGGTGCAGTGAGCTCCGATCACACAACTACATTCCAGCCTGGATGGGGTTTCACCATCTTGGCCAGGCTGGTCTCGAACTGCTGACCTCATGATCCACCCACCGTGGCCACCCAAAGTGCTGGGATTACAGGCCTGAGCCACCACGCCCAGCCCCAAGACACTAACTCTTAAATTTTTTTTCGGCCGGGCACGGTGGCTCACGTCTGTAATCCCAGCACTTTGAGAGACCGAGGCAGGCAATATCCTGAGGTCGGGATTTTGAGACCAGCCTGGCCAACATGGTGAAAACCCATCTCTACTGAAAATACAAAAAAAAAATTAGCTGGGTGTGGTGGCATATGCCTGTAATACCAGCTACTTGAGAGCCTGAAGCAGGAGAATCGCTTGAACCCAGGAGGCCAAGGTTGCAGTAAGGCAAGATGGCGCCACTGCACTCCAGCATGGGTGACAAAGCAAGACTCCCTCTCAAAAAAAAAAAAAAAATTACTTGACCTTGGGCCACCTAATTTTTTGTTTGTTTGTTTTTTGCTCTTTTTTTTTTTCCAGCCCTCACCCCTTGAGTTTTGCTCTTGTTGATCAGGCTGGAGTGCAATGGCGCCATCTCTGCTCACGGCAACCTCAGCCTCCCAGGTTCAAGTGATTCTCCTGCCTCAGCCTCCCGACTAGCTGTGATTACAGGCATGCGCCACCACGCCTGGCTAATTTTGTATTTTTAGTAGAGATGGGGTTTCTCCATGTTGGCCAGGCTGGTCTCAAACTTCTGACCTCAGGTAATCCTCCCTCCTTGGCCTTTGAAAGTGCTGGGATTACAGGCGTGAGCTATAATCCCAGCACTTTGGGAGGTTAAGATGGGAGTATGGCTTGAGCCCATGAGTTTCAGACCAACCCGGGCAAGATAATGAGACAACTTCTCTACAAAAAAATTTCAAAATTTAGCTGAGCATGGTGATGCCTGCCTGTAGTCTCAGCTACTGGGGAGACTAAGGCAAGAGGATCCCTTGAGCCTAGGAGTTCCAGTCCTCAGTGAGCTATGATTTTGCCACTGCCTTCTAGGCTGGGTGATAGAGTGAGACTCTGTCTCTAAAAAAAAAAAATTAAAACAAAAAAACTGGGCCGAGTGCAGTGGCTCATATCTGTAATCCCAGCACTTTGGGAGACTCAGGCGGGCAGATTGCTTGAGGCAAGGAATTTGAGACCAGCCTGGCCAATATGGTGAAACCCTGTTTCTACTTAAAAATACAAAAATTAGCTGGATGTGGTGGTATATATGTCCAGCTAATTTTTGTATTTTATAATTTTGTAATTCCAGCTACTTGAGAGGCTGAGGCATAAGAATCACTTGAGCCTGGAAAGTGGAGGTTGGAGTGAGCAGAGATCACGTCACTGCACTATATAGCCTGGGTGACGGAATGAGACTCTGTCTCAAAAAAAAGAAAAGAAAAGAAACCTGTTTACTGAGGTAGGTGGTAGAGATATGGGGGTGAACAAAACAACATGATGCTTGCAGCTGATGCTGCAGAGGAAGAAGTAGTCATTAATGAAGTCATCACATGATGAACTGCAAATTACAGCTAAGTGCCATAAAGTGGGAGTGCCTGATGTTGTGAAAGCAATAATAACAGGGGGAGTTTTCATGTGAGTTGGCTGAAGGTGATGGCTAGACAAGAAACAATAAAAATAATTTTTTAAATGACAAAGGCCAGGCGCGGTGGCTCAAGCCTGTAATCCCAGCACTTTGGGAGGGTGAGGCGGGTGGATCACGAGGTCAAGAGATCAAGA
>NW_016107345.1:392106-395965 GCF_001604975.1 Cebus imitator
AAAAAAAAAAAAAAAGAAAAAGAAAAAAGAAAAAAAATAACAGGGGAAATTGACATAGTCAGAGGGGACACTAGGCTCATTCTGAGGGAAGAATAGACTTTAACCAAGCAAAGAGTGGAATGAAGAATGTTGCAATCAGATAGAACAGCCTCGGCAATTGTCCTGTGGCAGTAAGGAATGTGTTGGTTTGAAAGACCAAAAAAGGCCAGTGTGAGTGGCATGTAGAAAGCATGGCATGAAATCCTGGAGTAGACATTATAACCACTGAAATGATATTTCCAGCTCATTTCCCTTCCAGAGGACTGCTACCTTGAAGTTAGGTGGAATCCTTGAAGCTGGGTGGAGCCATGAGATTTGCGTCAGCTAATGCAAGCCACTTGCTTTGGTAAGCACAAGTGGCAGCTGCTACCACTTCACTCCAGCCTGAGCAAAAGAGTGAGACTGTGTCTCAAAAAAATATATATATGTAGGTATATATATGTGAATTTATGACTGATAAGCTACATTAGCCACTAGGTATTCTATTTTGGCTTTTTTTTTTTTTTTTTTTTTGAAATGGAGTCTTGCTCTGTCCCTCAGGCTGGAGTGCAGTGACACCATCTCAGTTCACTACAACCTCTGTCTGCCTCCCAGGTTCAAGCAATTCTCTCGCCTCAGCCTCCTGAGTAGCTGGGATTACAAGGGCACCCACCATGCCCGGCTAATTTTTTATATTTTAGTATAAATAGGGTTTCACGGTGCTGCCCAGGCTAGTCTCAAGCTCCTGAGCTCTCTGCTTCCCTAAGTGCTAGGATTACAGGCATGAGCCACTGCCCTCGGCCATATCTTGGCTATTTATTTATTTACTTATGTCTCCTACCAGGTTGTAAACTATGTCTACACCTGTGAGGAGAAGGTGTAGACATAGTGTTTATTTTTATACCTCCCACAGTTGACAAAGGGCCTTGCTCTAAGTGAATCTTCAGCTAACGTATATCAGGTCCCTTCACCTGAATCCACATAGCCAGCAAATGCTGAAAAACAGGGATCAGGGAAATAGCCCCTATTGCTTTCACATCATACTGCCTCCCACCCTTCCACTAAGACTTTACTCTAGTTAATTTGATTTTTCCTAGGAATATGCAATTCATGGCCTAATCGTACATGGCAGCAAAAAAAAAAAAAAAAAAGAAATAGTTAAAAAAAAATTTGTATTCAACTTTGGAAATCATTAGGTCATCTGTTATTTGAAGGAAAAAAAATATATAGAGAGAAAACACACCTGACTGTACATATGATTAAATGGCCTTGAGGATGTAATACAAGCCAACCAAAGTACAGAAATCCAGAGTTCACCCTGCAGCAGCATCCTGAAATTGTGTCTGCACTTCCACTCTGGTTCTTTGAATGAGCTTCCCAGGTGTTATTTTCTAGTGATGACGTGACTCAATATCTGGATCTCTGGGGAGCTCTGAACTGGACAGATACAATCTTAGCATACGTTTGTCCAGACAAAGCTTTATATATATATATGATGGAGTTTCACCATGATGGCCAGGCTGGTCTTGAACTCCTGATCTCAGGTGATCCACCCACCTCGGCCTCCCAGAATGTTAGGATTACAGGTGTGAGCCACCGCGCCCCGCCAGACAAAGCTTAATGCAAGCTTTCTTAAACTTTTTTTTTTTTTTTTTGAGATGGAGTTTCTGCTTTTTTTTCCCAGGCTGGTGTGCAATGGCGCGATCTCGGCTCACCGCAACCTCCGCCTCCTGGGTTCAGGCAATTCTCCTGCCTCAGCCTCCGGAGTAGCTGGGACTACTACGGGCACGCGCCACCACGGCCAGCTAATTTTTGTATTTTTAGTAGAGACAGGGTTTCACCGTGTTGACCAGGATGGTCTCGATCTCTTGACCTCGTGATCCACCCGCCTTGGCCTCCCAAAGTGCTGGGATTACAGGCTTGAGCCACCGCGCCCGGCCCTTCTTAAACTTTTTAAGAATGCGTTTTGCATTGCAACCCAATATATAGTGGTGTGTGTCTGTGTGTGTATACATGTATGTATTGACAATAGGTATGGAAATAAAAATTTAATAAGACCATTATTCTGTGTGACACACTCTGATATCAGCTAGTTTATTTCTATTTTCTTTCTTTTTTTTATTTTTCCTCTGATGCCAACATTTCTGTTTTCTGTTTTTTGTATTTGTTTTTGTTTTTGAGATAGAGTCTCACTCTGTCACCCAGGCTGGAGTATAGTGGCACAATCATGTTCACTGCAGCCTTGACCTCCTGGGCTCAAGTGATTCTCCCACCTCAGTCTCCCTAATAGCTGGGACCACAGGGATGTGCCATCACATCTGTCTAATTTATTTATTTTTTATTTGTAGAGACAGGATCTCATTATGTCACCCAGGCTGGTCTCCAACTCCTGGACTCAAGCAATCCTCTAGCCTTGACTTCTGAAAGTGTTGGAATTACAGGCGTGAGCCACCATGCTTGGCCAGTAATTTTTTATTTTTATTTTTTGAGATTGGGTCCTGCTCTGCTGCCCAGGCTGGAGTGTAGTGGCAAGAGTGTAGTGGCAAGTCACAGCTCACTGTAGCCTCAACCTCCTGAGCTCAAGTGATCCTTCTACCTCAACCTTCCCAGTAGCTGGGACTACAGGTGCATGCCACCACATGTGGCTCGTCTCCATGGCTAACTGGTTTTTGCCACATTGCATAGATTGGTCTCCAACTCCTAGACTCAAGTGATTTGCCCTCCACAGGGCATTTCAACCGGCCGGCATTTCTATTTTCTCTTCTCTTCTATGTTATGAACTTGCTATAAGAGTGTCAGTTGGCTGGATGAGGTGGCTCACACTGGTAATCCCAGCACTTTGGGAGGCCAAGGCAGGTGGATCACGAGGTCAGGAGATCAAAGCCATCCTGGCGAACACAGTGACACCCCATCTCTACTAAAAACACACAAAAAATTAGCCAGGTATGGTGGCACTCGCCTGTTGTCCTAGCTACTCAGGAGGCTGAGGCAGGAGAATCGCTTGAACCCGGGAGGTGGACGTAGCAGTAAGCTAAGATTGCGATACTGCACTCCAGCATGGGTGATAGAGTGAGACTCCATCTCAAAAAAAAAAGTGTCAGTCAGATAGGTATAATTTAATATGTGGGGTCTGGGAAGCATCTTGCAGTAGCTGATATTTAAGCTGAGACCTAAAGGCCAAATAGGAGTTAGCCACCTAAGATTTGAGAGGCAAGGGAATAGGGAGAGAATTCCAGGCAGAGGAAAGAACACTGTTCATAAACAGAGGTAAGAAAGAGTAGGGGGTGGCCAGGTGTGGTGGCTCGTGCCTGTAGTCTCAGCTACTCGGGAGGCTGAAGTGGGAGGATCACTTGAGCCTGGGGAGGTTGAGGCTGCAGTGAGCTTTGAGCGCACCACTGCCTTCCAGCCTGTTGACAGATGAGACCCTATCTCAAAAATAAAGAAAAAAAAAAGAAAGAGTTGGGTGCATATAAGAAACCATCTTATGGCCGGACTCAGTGGCTCACACCTGTAATTCTAGCACTTTGGGAGGCTGTGGTGGGTGGTGGATCACCTGAGGTCAGGAGTTTGAGACCAGTCTGGCCAATGTGAGAAAACTCTGTCTCTGCTAAAAATACAAAAAACAAAACAAAACAAACAAACAAACAAAAAAAAACAATAGCCAGATATGTGGTGGCATGAGCCTGTAATCCCAGCTACTTGGGAAGCTGAGGCAGGAGAATGGCTTGAACCCAGGAAGTGGAGATTGCAGTGAGCCAAGTTCGTGCCACTGCACTCCAGCCTGGATGATAAGAGCAAAATTCTGTCACCAGAATAAAAGAAACCAACTTATATGCCCCCT
>NW_016107345.1:396020-399253 GCF_001604975.1 Cebus imitator
AAAAAAAAAAAAAAAAAAAGGTATGGACTTTCGTTGTTTCTGTTCCTACTTTTTCTTTGGAAACCCCCATTCCCTATTGTACATAGGCTTGGTGAGACTGCTATGTGGGTCCACAACTCCTACCCGGTAGAGATGGATGGCTGACACAGGCTGGTCAATCAGAGACCTCCATCTCTCTGGGCACAGTAATGATTGTCTCAGGGATTGAGGAGGTAACCTCAACCAGACCTATCAAAGTAATCTTTATTTATTTATTTAGTTTTCCAGTAATGGCTATAAGCAACAAAGTCATCTTTCTAAATGGTATATAGAAAGGAAGTCTTTTCTCTATCACTGGGAATGCAGATATAAGATCAAGTAAAGCTACAGCTTTCTTTCTTTTTTGGTTTTGTTTTGTTTTGTTTTGTTTATTTGAGACAGAATCTCACTCTGTCGCCCAGGCTGGAGTGCAATGGTGCGATCATGGCTCACTACAACCTCCACCTCACGAGTTCAAGCAATTCTCCCTGCCTCAGCCTCCCAACATGGAGAAACCCAGTCTCCACAAAAACACAAAAATTAGCCGGGCATGACGGTGCATGCCTGTAATCCCAGCTACTCGGGAGGCTGAGGCGGGGGAATCACTTGAACCCGGGAGGCGGAGGTTGCAGTGAGTGGAGATCGCGCCATTGCACTCCAGCCTAGGCAACAAAGCGAGACTCTCAAAACAAAAACAAAAACAGCTGGGCGCGGTGGCGCGTGCCTGTAGTCCCAGCTACTCGGGAGGCTGAGGTAGGAGGATCGCTTGAGCCCAGGAGTTCTGTGCTGTAGTGCGCCATGCCGATCGGGTGTCCGCACTAAATTCGGCATTGTGGTGACCTCCCGGGAGCTAGGGACCACTTGCCTAAGGAGGGGTGATCCAGCCCAGGTAGGAAACGGAGCAGGTCAAAACTCCCGTGTGGATCTCTAGGGGAGTCGCGCCTGTGAATAGCCACTGCACTCCAGCCTGGGCAACATATCGAGGCCCCGTCTCAAAAAACAAAAACAAAAAACAGAAATATATTTGTGGCAGTCAAAATATATATACATACATAACTGTGGGCTCACAGACTCACCTCTTCCATGAGTGGGAATTTTGCCTGGAATATGTCAGATTTCAAGAATTCCAGATTTTTCAGGTTAGCCAATTTCTCAGTTTCTCTCTCTCTTTCTCTTTCTCTCTCAGATCAATATATCAGCTTTGTGAAGGTAGGTGAGGGAAATCCATAGGGAAAGCAGGGAAGCTATGATTTGTTCATAGCCAGAAAAATATGTAGCTGTGCTGGGCACAGTGGCTTACGCCTGCAATCCCAGCACTTTGGGAGGCCAAGGCGGGCGGATCACGAGGTCAGGAGTTTGAGACCAGCCTAGCCAAAGAGACCAGCCTGGCCAATATGGTGAAATCCCGTGTCTACTAAAAATACAAAAATTAGCTGGGCATGGTGGTAGACGCCTGTAATCCTAGCCACTCGGGAGGCTGAGGTGCGAGAATTGCTTGAACCTGGGAGGCAGAGGTTGCAGTGAGCCAAGATCACACCATTGCAGTCCAGCCTGGGTGACAGAGAGAGACTCTGACTCAAAAAAAACTAGAGCTATTAAAACTTGGTCATGGATTAGATATGAGGGACTGAACTGCCAAAATGAAAGAATTCAAGGGTAAATACGCACACAGTTCAATGGCGCTAGAGCAATTTGTTTGTGCTAGACCCTGTGGTGGAAGCTAGGACAGCAGAGATGATAAACAGTCCCCGTCTTCAAGGAACTTTTAGCAGAGGACCCCCAACATTCAGTAAAGTAAAACAAAACCTAAAAAACTCACACAACTCTCTCCAGCTCCCTGCACGTAAGAATAGTGAAAAGTTCACCTGGAGTGGGGAGATGAACTTTGTATTCCTTTAGAAATGTCTTGCAAAATGCCTCTGTAAGATAGGACTTGTGTTAACTTTGGTCACTTAGCCTCCAGGCCCTCAGCCTGTCGTGGGGATCAGGGGAAGGCCTTAGGTCAAGAAGGCAGAGGTATGAGAGTAAAGAAAAAAGAGAGGTGACCAGGCGCGGTTGCTCATGCCTGTAATCCTAGCAGTTTGGGAGGCCGAAGCAGGCAGATCACTTGAGCCTGGGAGTTGACGATCTGCCTGGGCAATATGGCGAAACCCCGTCTCTACAAAAAATTAGCTGGGTGTGATGGCGTGTGCCTGTAGTCCCAGCTACTCGGGAGGCTGAGATGGGATGGGGGCCTGAGCCCAGGAGGGTGGAGGTTGCAGTGAGCCAAGATTGCGCCACTGCACTACAGGCTGGGTGACATAGTGAGACCCTGTCTCTACCAAAAAAAAAAAAAAAAGATAGAAGTAAAATGTGTACTGGATGAGAACCCATGCTGAACTAGTTTGTCATAACCAGCCAAATAGGATTTGAAGAAACAAAGGGCATGAAAGTAGGTGTATATGGGGAAGCAATAGTAGCTTCCAAGTGCACTATCAGGCTAGCTATCCCAGAAGTCAAAGAACAAAAAGGATTTCAGGCCAGGAGTAGTGGCTCATGTCTGTAATCCCAGCATTTTAGGAGGCCAAGGCTAGAAGATCACCTGAGCCTGGGAGTTTGAGAACAGCACAGGCAACATGGAGAGACCCCATGCCTACAAAAATTTAAAAAATTAGCTAGGCATGGTGATGTGCACCTGTAGTTCTAGCTACTTGGGTGGCTGAGGCAAGAGGATCACTTGAGCCCAGAAGGTCAAGGTTGTGAGCCATGTTTGAGCCACTGCACTCCAGCCTGGGTGACAGAGAACCTGTCTCAAAAAAAAAAAAACCCCAAACCAGGTTAAATTCTCAAATCACATGCTTTATTAAGTGAAGCTAAAACACATAGGGAAAAGCAGAGGAAAGAGACGCGGTAGGTTAACACGCAGGACAGGAGGCACGCAGCAGGTTGGAAGCATCACAGTATCTGAATCCTGGGGTCACAGTTGTTTGTATGTTCAGTTTCTTGGCTGCATTAGCCTTCCTTGCTGGCAGTGCAGCTATAAAGAAGAGAATTGAGGTTTGAAGCTGGGCATGGTGGGGTTCGCCTGTAATCCCAGCTATTAGGGAAGCTGAGGCAAGAGGATCACCTGAGGCTGAGGCAGGAGAATCACTTGAACCCAAGAGGCAAGGGTTGCAGTGAGCTGAGATCACACCACTGCATGCCAGCCTGGGCAAAAGTGTGAGGCTCCATCTCAA
>NW_016107345.1:399448-405491 GCF_001604975.1 Cebus imitator
CATGGTGGTGGGTGCCTGTAATCCCAGCTACTTGGGAGGCTGAGGCAGGAGAATCACTTGAACCCAGGAGGCGGAGGTTACAATGAGCCAAGTTTGTGCCATTGCAGTTCAGCCTGGGTGACAGAGCAAGACTCTGTAAAAAGAAAAAAAAAAAGAATTGAGATTTGAGCAAATGCATGCCCTCAGATGGATGTTTACCTAGATCAAAGACACTAACTCCAAAGACATGCACAGCTACAGTACACCTTGTCACCACTATAGCTTTCTGATTAGCCAGCTAAGCAGCTATGATTTTATTTGTATGTTTTGGACAGAAGATGGGGCCAGAATGGTTGTCATCTTCCACATTGAGACTTCATGAATAAATGTTTAAGGTTTCTTGTGTATTTAGGTTGTTATAGAGTTCTAGTGCCTCATGTATATTTAGTACCTCAAGAATAGTAGGTATCTCTTGGTTCTTCTATCTTTTCTATGTTTAACACACACATCTTGTACTTATTATCTTAACACATTTGAAAAGACTTTGCCTTTATCTTACAAACTGTAAATTTATTCATTTTCTAAAATAGAATTAAATATTCTAAAAAGCAATTGCATGTTACGGTAGGACTACCAGGTATCTATGTCAGAGACTTTTTTTTTTTGAGACGGGGTCTCGATCTGTCACCCAGGCTGGTGTGCTGGTGTGTAGTGGTGCAATCATGGCTTACTGCAGCCTCAACCTCCTGGGCTTAAGAGATCCTCTCATCTCAGATTCCTGAGTAGCTGGACCACAGGTGTGTACCACCATGCCTGGCTAGTTTTTAAATTAAAAAAATTTTTAGCCGGGTGCAGTGGCTCACGCCTGTAATCCCAGCACTTTGGGAGGCCAAGGCGGGCGGATTATGAGGTCAGGAGTTCAAGACCAGCCTGGCCAACATAGTGAAACCCCGTCTCTACTAAAAATACAAAAATTAGCCAGGCATGGTGGTGCATGCCTATAGTCCTAGCTACTCGGGAGGCTGAGGCAGGAGAATTGCTTGAACCCTGGAGGTGGAAGCTGCAGTAAGCAGAGATCACACCACTGCACTTCAGCCTGGGCAACAGAGTGAGACTCCATCCCCAAAACAATAATAATAATAATTTTAAAACTGTGTGAATAAAAAGAGTCAGGGTCTCCCTGTTTTGCTGAGGCTGGTCTTGAACTACTGGGCCAAGCGATCCTCCTGCCTTGGTCTCCCCAAATATTGGGATTGCAGGTTTAAGCCACCACTCCCAGTCAGAGAAACTTTTTGGGAGTGGTGAATGTCAACCAGGGCAAAAGGAGTTGAAGCCCTGGGTAGGACTCTTCAACGAACAAAGAGGAAGGGAACTTTTCTCCCTCCCAGAGTGATAGACTGCTGAACTCAGGAAGGTAAGAGAAATAGCTGAGGCCATGAAAGGGGTACTTAGGGACCACTGGTAGAAGCTAATGAAAAATGATAGGGAAGCAGCTAGGATAAGCAGATACAGCCTAGCATCCAACATTGGAAGCAGCCAACAGGTAGTATTGCTGGGGCCCAAGAAGGGGCATAAGACCTCTTCTCTCCTAAGAAAGGAGAAGTCAGGGAAGAGGTGAAAGGAAGTCCAACCCAGTCCCAGCCTTTGGATCCTGTGAATAAAAACACCAGCTTGGCCGAGTGTGGTGGCTCACGCTTGTAATCCCAGCACTTTGGGAGGCAGAGGCAGGCGGAAAGCAAAGTCAGGGGTTTGAGACCAGCCTGGCCAATATGTTGACACCTCATCTCTACTAAAATTTAAAAAGTTAGCAGGACGTGGTGGCGGATGCCTGTAGTCCCAGCTACTCAGGAGGCTGAGGTGGGAGAATTGCTTGAATGTGGGAGGCAGAGGTTGCAGTGAGCTGGGATCGTGCCATTGCACTCCAGCCTGGGCAACAGAGTGTCTTAAAAAAAAGACCAGTTCATACCAAGACTCTTCAGGTTTCTTGCAAATCTCTAACTTCCTTAAAGCTAGCTATTTTTGTTACTCCTGTTTCCCTGCAGCTCAGCTATTAAAAGGAATAGGAGCTGTACATGGTGGCTCATATCTGTAATCCCAGTTGCTCCAGAGTCTGAAGTGGGAGGATCGCTTGAGCCCAGGAGTTCAAGGTTGTGGTGAGTTATGATCATGCCACTGTACTCCAGCCTGGGTGCAGACTGAGACCATGTGTCTAAAATAATAATAATAAATAAATAAAATGAATAAGGTTTAAGCAAAGAAAGAAGGAAGTGGAAAGGGGATTGGTAATTTATTCAAAATCTGGTCTGGGGAGGAGGAGCTGCCCCTGATGGCGTAGGGGGTACGTTGGCTGTGAGGCCTTCGGCAGCACCCTGGGAGCCTGTGGGGAGAGAGAGGGTGTGCAGGCTTCATCCCAGTTGAGAGGTGAAAGCTGGATGGGACCACGGTGTGGGGGAGAGCTCTGACATGGACAGCTAGGAGTAGCACCTCAGGGAATACTTGAAAAATTTTTTTTTTTGAGATGGAGTTTCACTTGTTTTGCCCAGGCTGGAGAACAATGGTGTGATCTCAGTTCACTGCAACCTCCGCCTGCTGGGTTCAAGGAATTCTCCTACCTCAGCCTCCCCAGTAACTGGAATTACAGGCATTTGCCATCACGCCCAGCTAATTTTTTTGTATTTTTAGTAGAGAGGGGGTTTTATCACATTGGCCAAGCTGGTCTCGAACTCCTGACCTCAGGTGATCCATCCGCCTCGGCCTCCCAAAGTGCTGGGATTACAGGCGTCAGCAAGCAGTTAGTGAGGTATAGAATCAGATTGCTGTGGGAAGAGGGAACTGTAGGCAGTAGTTCTGCCCTGCCCCACCCCCCAGGCTCCCACAGTTCCCTCTGCTACCTCTGCCATCACTGTACACTCATTGTCTGTTCTCTTTTGGTATCCCCCATCAGACCGTGAGTGTCCCGGGAGCAGGCACCGTGTCTGATTCACCTCCTTCTGCCTCACAATGTGGCCCAGCATGGGGCTTGACACTTGGAAGTTTCTCAAAGAGTTACTTGTTGAATGAATGAACAAATGAATGTTTTCTCTGAAATGCCCTGAACTCTAGATGCAATTCACAAAGAAGGGAAGGCCTGCCTGCAGTTCTCTGCTCCTTATACCTCCTTCCTAAAGGCCTTGATGTGCCTCTAGGATTCAAGGAGGCTCCCACCTCAGTCTCCTCAGTAGCTGGGACTACAGAGGCACCCCACTGCATCAGACTTCATTTATATACATTTTCCTGGAGTCCATATCCTTTATCAGATTTTCCAAGGGGTATCTGTCCCCTCAAAATAATGATTATCATTATTTAATAGCTCCAGGACGGCCGGGCGTGGTGGCTCATGCCTGTAATCCAAGCACTTTGGAGGCCAAGGCGGGCAGATCACCTGAGGTTGGGAGTTCAAGACCAGCCTGACCAACATGGTGAAACCCTGTCTTTAAAAAAAAAAAAAAAAGTTCCAGGACAAGCTTTGATAACCCTGAACCAAACTGTTTTTTTTCCCAACATTACTGTTTTCTTTGTTTCTTTCTGTTGAGTTTGTTGTTTTGTAATGTCAGACTCTCCAGCTCACATGGGTAAATGGTAACAAGGTGCCATCACCTTTGAATTCTCCCAGAACCCACCACGCCCTTTGTCAGAGCCACTGCCAAGGCACTCTTACTGATTTGTCCCACACTGCCGGTTCACTGCAGGTGGGAAGACAGCATGTGGAGTAGGTGTGGGGCTTATTAAAGTGAGACCTCAAGGGCAGAGGCAGAACCAGGAAGAGAGCAGTGACATATCCTGCTACCTAATCCAATTCTCCTTTTTGTGCATTTAGCACCCTCCCCTGCGTCTGCATAACAATGGAAGGAAAGAGGAAGTGGGAAAAAATAAGGTCACGTAATTGAGTTAGAAGAGGTAATGACCAAGACCCTGGAGCAGAGGGAAAGCGGCTCAGAAAAGGTGGATTAAAGAAATCACACAAGTATGAAGAGCTGGGAAATTGCTAACAAATATTTGCTTGTGTGGGAAAGCAAAAAGTAAAAAGTTAAGTGCTGAATTGGGGCGCTGAGCCACTGGGGAAATTTGAGATTGGCAGCAAGGACTGTGCTGAAGCTGGGTGGGCAGAGAAGGAGGGAAAACTACCAGCCAGCCTAAGATTTTGCAGCTAGGCTGTGGCCTGATACCGAGTATCGATGCCGCAAGGGAGGGATGAGTCAGTCCCAGCACGTCCAAGTTTAGAATAAAAGAGCCACTGGAAAGGCAAACACCTTTCTTGAGAGAGGGCTTGCTGACAGTTCCAATGTCCAATGTCCAATGCTGACCCAGAAAACTGAGGAGGCCCCGGCCCCTGTAGGAAGGGCTCATTTACACGGAGACTGAGTAAAGTGCTGTTTTAAACCCCCCATCCTTCCCCCACTGGGAGGTTTCAGCCAGATATGCCAGTCTTTGTAGGATTTCATAGGGTAGTCTAAAGCCAGGGTTGGCACAGAGAAGAAGCCACAGGGTACCAGATTATGACTGTCAATGTCACACCTTACTGCAGAAGCCAGGGAAGGGGGTTAGGAAACTCAAGAACTTCCAGGCTGGGCTCAGTGGCTCACGCCTGTAATCCCAGCACTTTGGGAGGCCGAGGCGGGCAGATCACGAGGTCAAGAGACCACCCTGGCCAACATGGTGAAACTCCGTCTCTACTAAAATACAAAAATTAGCTGGGCATAGTGGTGCATGCCTGTAGTCCCAGCTACTTGGGAGGCTGAGGCAGGAGAATTGCTTGAACCCAGGAGGCAGAGGTTGCAGTGAGCTGCGTTCGTGCCATTGCACTCCAGCTTGGTGCAAGGCAACAGAACAAGACTCTGTCTAAAAAAAAAAAAAAAAAAAAAGAACTTCCTTGGTTATGGGCAGTGCTGTAAATGCAGAATGTGCCCCAGTGACTCATGGGAGACAGTGAGGAACAGTGTGAGGACATGGTCAACCTGGGGCTGATTCCTTTGTGGAAGGCATACTCCATCATGCCAACCTGATACTCATGGCTGGTGAAGAGATGGCAGGATTGGGTTGCATCAGCCAGCCTAACGCTATTTAGAAATATGGAAAATGACCCAGAGCAGGTCTCAAACACTGTGTAACCTTATTGGTTCATGGCGGCTGAGCAGCCATGTTTATGGCTTGTTAGAGGAAAGAGTTCCAACTTTAGGAAGAAATTTGTGCCAGGTGACTTTGATCATATAATTTTGTGGGGTTTTTTGTTTTCTTTTTGAGACAGGGTCTTACTCTGTCACCCAGGCTGGTGCCATCATGGCTTACTGCAACCTCTACCTTCCTGCCTCAAGTGATCCTCCCACTTCAGCCTCCTGAGTAGTTGGGACAAGGGACATACCACCCAGCCAAGCTAATTTTTTCTTTTTTGCGATGGAGTCTTGCTCTGTCTCCCAGGTTAGAGTGCAATGGCACTATCTCGGTTCGCTGCAAACTTTGCCTCCAGAGTTTAAGTGATTCTCCTCTCTCTGCCTCCCGAGTAGCTGGGATTATGGCACATGTGACCACGCTTGGCTAATTTTTGTATTTTTAGTAGAGATGGGGTTTCACTATGTTGGCCAGGCTGGTCTCAAACTCCTGACCTCAAGTGATTGGCTCTCCTCCACCTCCCAAAGTGCTGGGATTACAGGCAAGAGCCACAGTGCCCCAGCCTGGCTAATTTTTAAAGGTTTTTGTAGAGACAGGGTCTCTGTGTGTTCCCCAGGCTGGTCCCCAACTCGTGGGCTCAAGCAATCCTCCCACTTCAGCCTCCCAAAGTGCTGGGATTACAGGCATGAGCCACTGTGCCTGGCATTATTTTCCTTACTGTTTAAACAACTTTTCTCTGGAATATATTTGTTCATGTGCTGATAGGTGGGACCATGGTAACTGGTGCCTAGTCAAGAAATCTCTTTGCCTGAGTGCCATCACAGGCAAAGAGACTGCTGTGAGTTCTCTTTTGTGTAGACAGCACTGCTACTTTCCTTCTATATGTGCACGCCTATTTTTTTTTTTTTTTTTTTTTTTT
>NW_016107345.1:406471-408527 GCF_001604975.1 Cebus imitator
TGGGTTCGATGGCTCATGCCTATAATCACAACACTTTGGAGGCCAAGGTAGGTGGATCACCTGAGGTCAGGAGTTTGAGACCAGCCTGGCCAAACAAAATGAAACTCCATCTCTACTAAAAATACAAAAATTAGCTGGGCATGGTTGCAGATGCCTGTAATCCCAGCTACTCTGGAGTCTGAGGTGAGAAAATCCCTTGAACCCAGGAGGTAGAGGTTGCAGTGAGCTGAGATCGTGCCATTGCACTCCAGCCTGGGCGACAAGAGCAAGACTCCATCTCAAAAAACTAAAAAAGCAAATCTCAGACATCATTGTATCATTTCATCTATAAATACTTCAGTACTTTTGTGTGTGTGTGTGTGTGTGTGTGTGTGTGTGTGTGTGTGTGTGTGTGAAAGGGTCTCACTGTCTCCCAGGCTGGAGTGCAGTGGCACGATCTCAGCTCACTGCAACCTCTGCCTCCTGGGTTCAAGTGATTCTCCTGCCTCAGCCTCCTGAGTAGCTGGGATTACAGGCACCCACCACTATGCCCGGCTAATTTTTGTATTTTAGTGGAGACAGAGTTTCACCATGTTGGCCAGGCTGGTCTTGAACTCTTGACATCAGGTGATCCATCCGCCTTGGCCTCCCAATGTGCTGGGATTGTGCATACCTATTTTAACAAAGTAGAAACAATATCAAACTAACCCCAAATGTAGTGCCAAAAACTACAGCCATTTAACTTGCCATCTTAGTCATCAATTTGGGCTGGGTTCAACTGGGCATTTCTTTTGCCATTAGAAACTAAGGTCATTCTAAAAAAAAAAAAAAGAAAAAGAAAAAAGAAAAGAAAAAAGAAACTAAGGTCATTCCACTGTCTTCTGGTGCCAGTTACGGGCTGGGTGGTGTTCAGCATACTACCTGGGCAATTGGGTACCAAAAACAGGAAGAGTGCTGGGTGCAGTGGCTCAGGCCTGTAATCCCAGCACTTTGAGAGGACAAGGCAGGAGGATTGCTTGAGTCCAGGGGTTGGAGACCACCCTAGGCTTTGGAAAGCCAAGACAAGAGGATTTCTTCAAGCCAGGAGTTCGAGACCAGCCTGGGCAAAAAAGCAAGACCCTGTCTCTATTAAATAATTTTTTTTTAGATGGAGTTTCACTCTTGTTGCCCAGGCTGGAGTGCAATGGCACAATCTCAGCTCACTACAACCTCTGGCTCCTGTCTCCCCCCCCCAAAAAAAAAGAAAGAAAAGAAAGAAAGAGAGAGAGAGAAAGAAAGAAAGAAAGAAGAAAAGAAAAGAAATTAGCCAGACATGGTGGCATGTGCCTGTAGTCCCAGCCACTCAGGAAGCTGAGGCAGGAAGATTGCTTTAGCCCAGGAGTTTGAGACTGCCGTGAGCCCTGATCCTGCTACTGCATTCCAGCCTGAGCAACAGAACAAGACCCTATCTGGAAAATTTTAAAAAATAGGCCAGGTGCGGTAGCTCATGCCTATAGTCCCAGCACTTTAAGAGGCTGAGGTGGGAGGTCACTTGAGGTCAGGAATTTAAGACCAGCCTGGCCAAAATGGTGAAACTTGTTGAAACATGTCTCTACTAAAAATATAAAATAAGGCCAGGTGCAGTGGTTCACGCCTCTAATCCCAGCACTTTGGGAGGCTGAGGTGGGTGGATCACCTGAGGTCGCGAGTTCGAGACCAGCCTGACCAAAATAGAGAAAACCCACCTCTACTAAAAATACAAGATTAGCTGGCGTGGTGGCACATGCCTGTAAGCCCAGCTACTTGGGAGGCTGAGGCAGGAGAATTGCTTGAACACGGGAGGTGGGGGTTGTGGTAAGCCGAGACTAGGCCATTGCTTTCCAGCCTGGGCAACAAGAGCGAAACTCCCATATCAAAAAACAAAACAAAACAAAACAAAATAATTACCTGAGCATAGTGGTGCATGCCTGTAATCCCAGCTACTCGAGAGGCTGAGGCACAAGAATCGCTTGAGCCTGGGAGGTGGAGGTTGCAGTGAGCCTACATCATCCCACGGCACTCTAGCCTGGGCTACAGAGTGAGATTCTGTCTCAAAAAA
>NW_016107345.1:408817-411728 GCF_001604975.1 Cebus imitator
AAAAAAAAAAAAAGGAAAGAAAAATAAAAAAATAAAACAAACATCTCTTTGACCAGCTTAATCTCACAGGACCATTTTCATTTCTCTCTTTTTGTTTGTTTAGACAGGGGTCTCACTTTGTTGCCCAGGCTGGAGTGCAGTGGCACCATCATAGCTCACTGCAGCCTTGAACTCCTGGCCTCAAGCTATCCTCCCACCTCAGCCCCTGGAGTAGCTGCGACTATTGATGTGTGCCACCATGCCCAACTAATATTTAAAATTTCTTTAGGCCAAGCACGGTGGCTCACGCCTATAATCCCAGCAGTTTGGGAGGCCGAGGAGGGCAGATCACTCTAAGTCAGGAGTTCAAGACCAGTTTGACCAACACGGAGAAACCCCCATCTCTACTAAAATACTAAATTAGCCAGGCCTGGTAGCGCATGCCTGTAATCCCAGCTACTTGGGAGGCTGAGGCAGGAGAATTGGCTTAAACCCAGGAGCCAGAGGTTGTAGTGAGCTGAGATTGTGCCATTGCACTCCAGCCTGGGCAACAAGAGCGAAACTCCACCTAAAAAAAATTTTATTTAATAAAGACAGGGTCTTGCTTTTTTGCCCAGGCTGGTCTCGAACTCCTGGCTTGAAGAAATCCTCTTGTCTTGGCTTTCCAAAGTGCTTGGATTACAGGCATGAGCCATTGCACCCAACCTGCAGGACCATTTTCCATTTCTGTAGTTGCAGCTGTTACTTTTGGCAGAGGGATCAATGATAATTAATTAGAAAGCAAAGTGGGTGCCCAGGGAAAAATCAAGGCCAGAGACCTGTAGCCATGTTATTGGTGTAGTATAAATGAGGATCATGGCAGTGTGCTGGCCAAACTTCTGGGTCTATTGACATTGAACAAATAAACTCTTGTTTTACCAAACCAAAGGCAGAATGTGCTGACTGAGCCTTCTTTTTTACTGGAGATGGAGTCTCGCTCTTGTTATCCAGGTTGGAGTGCAGTGGCATGATCTCAGCTCACTGCAACCTCTGCCTCCTGGGTTCAAGCGATTTTCCGACTTCAGCCTCCCAAGTAGCTGGGATTACAGACCTGTGCCACCATGCCCAGCTAACTTTTGTATTTTTAGTAGAGATGGGGTTTCACCATGTTGGCCAGGCTGGTCTCGAACTCCTGATCTCAGGTGATCCACCTGCCTAGGCCTCCCAAGGTTCTGGGGTTACCATCGTGAGCCACTGTGCCTGGTTGACTGAGCCTTCTATACCAGGAAAATTGTATTAAATTTCTCTCTGTGATACAAAGGTTAGAACAACAATATGTAATCTTACAGCTCTGGCACTAAGATTACACTATATTGGATGTGAAAAAACAGATGTCCCTGCATTCAAATGACAGATTTTATTTGTCAAGTTTATGTATCTTTATGTAAAAAGATGAAGGGGATTTTTTTAAAAAAAGCAAAATCCAGACATCCTGTCCTTAAGGAGTTTATAATCCAGCTGGAGAAATAATGTCAGTCCAACTAGAGTTATGGATCATAGAACTAAGAAATGTTTTACTTTGAAGGTTGCCTAGAGACCCGTCTGGTCTGAAATTCCCTACCAAAGTGGAACTCCCCTTACAAGGTACTTTGCAAATAGTCTTTTCAACTTTATACCAAGGTTTCTCTAGGGAAGAATCCACCATTAATTTAATTAATTAATTAATTATTATTTTTTTTTTTGAGATGGGGTTTCGCTCTTGTTGCCCAGGGTGGAGTGCAATGGCGTGATCTCAGCTCACGGCAAACTCTGCCTCCCTGGTTCAAGCCATTCTCCTGCCTCAGCCTCCTGAGTAGCTGGGATTACAGGCATGTACCACCTCGCCTGCCTAATTTTGTCTTTTTAGTAGAGACGGGGTTTCTCCATGTTGGTCAGGCTGGTCTGGAACTCCCAACCTCAAGTAATCCACCCGACTCAGCCTCCCAAGGTTGGGATCACAGGCGTGAGCCATGGTGCCCGGCAATTCAATTTTTTTTTTTTGAGATGGAATTTCGCTCTTGTTGCCCAGGCTGGAGTGCAATGGCGCGATCTCAGCTCACCACAACGTCCGCCTCCTGGGTTCAGGCAATTCTCCTGCCTCAGTCTCCTGAGTAGCTGGGATTACAGGCATGCGCCACCATGCCCAGCTGATTTTTTGTAGTTTTAGTAGAGACGGGGTTTCACCGTGTTGACCAGGATGGTCTCGATCTCTTGACTTCGTGATCCACCCGCCTCGGCCTCCCAAAGTGCTGGGATTACAGGTGTGAGCCACCGCGCCCGGCTCAATTTTTTTTTAATTTAGAAAAGTAATATATACTTAAAGTGACACATTTAAACAATATGGCAGAATGAGTGTAAAAGTCAAACCTCACCTTGAAACTCTCACTTCTGCTTCCCCACTATCTCTGAAGGACTATCACAGAATGGTAAGGATGGCTATTTTCTTTTTTGAGTCGGAGTCTCATTCTGTTGCCTTGGCTGGAGTGCAGTGGCGCAGTCTCAGCTCACTGCAAACTTTGCCTCCTAGGTTCAAGCAATTCTCCTGCTTCGGCCTCCTGAATAGCTGGGACTACAGGCACCTGCCACCACGCCCAGCTAATTTTTCTATTTTTAGTAGAGACCATATTTAGTAGACACCAATTTCACCATATTGGCCAGGCTGGTCTCAAACTCCTGACCTTGTGAACAGCCCACCTTGGCCTCCCAAAGTGCTAGGATTATAAGCATGAGCCACTGCACCCGGCCTGAGCATGACTATTTTCTATCTTTCTTTCTTTCTTTTTTTGAGACGGAGTTTCACTGTTGTTACCCAGGCTGGAGTGCAATGGCGCGATCTCGGCTCACCGCAACCTCCGCCTCCTGGGTTCAGGCAATTCTCCTGCCCCAGCCTCCTGAGTCGCTGGGATTACAGGCA
>NW_016107345.1:413163-414655 GCF_001604975.1 Cebus imitator
AGTCCAGGCACAGTGGCTCATGCCTGTAATCCCAGCACTTTGGGGGGCTGAGGCAGGTGGATCACTTGAGGTCAGGAGTTCCAGAGCAGTCTGGCCAACATGGTAAAACCCTGTCTCTACTAAAAATACAAAAATTAGTTGGACATTAGTGAGCCTCTAGTCCCAGCTACTCAGGAGGCTGAGGCAGGAGAATTGCTTGAATGAAGGAGGTGAAGTTTCAGTGAGCCGATATTGTGCCACTGCACTCCAGTCTGGGTGACAGAGCAATACTCTGTCTCAAAAAAAAGAAGGAAAAGAAAGGAAAAAAATATATATTTTAGACATGAAACTATTACATACAGTTGTTTTATTCATTTTAATAAGTGCATAATATTTCATTGTATACATATATCATGATTTATGAAATAAATATCTTGTATATGAATATTTTGATGTTTCCAATTTTTTGCTATTACAAACAAAGCTGCAATGAACAATTGACCGTGTGTCTTTTATTTCCATGAGTGTATGCAACTTGTAGGATAAATACCTAAAGGCAGAATTGCCGTGAATCAAGGGGCATATTCATTTGTTATTTTGATAGACATTGCCAATGGCATTCAATAGAGGTTGTACCAATTTAAACTCCTTCCATCAATGATGGGATACTTTCCTCTATTCCTATCAGGATATTAAGTACATTTGTTTTCAACCTTTGCCGGTTTGGTAGGTCAAAAATTGTATCTAGCTGTTTTCATCTGCCCTTCTTTTATTATGAATGAAGCTGAACATCCTTTCATAGACATAAAGGTTATGTTTATTTTTCTATACATTATCTGTTCATATCCTTTACCTGTTTTCCTATTTGTTACTTTTCTTGTCAATGTATTTGTTGTATTTCACTTAATTTAAATTTAAGTTCAGGCGAGGTGGCTCATGCCTGTAATCGAAACGCTTTGGGAGGCTGAGGCTGCCGGATCATTTGAGGTCAGTCATGGCAGTCACTTGAGACCAGCCTGACCAACATGGTGAAATCCCATCTCCACCAAAAATAGAAAAAATAGCTATATGTGGTGGAGGGTACCTGTAATCCCAGCACTTTGGGAGGCTTAGGCAGGTGGATCACCTGAGGTCAGGAGTTTGAGACCAGCCTGGTCAACATGGTGAGACCCTGTCTCTACTAAAAATACAAAAATTAGCTAGGCATGGTGGTATATGCCTGTAATTCCAGCTTCTTGAGAGGCTGAGGCAGGAGAATCACTTGAATTCGGGAGGTGGAGGTTGCAGTGAGTCGAGATCGCACCATTGCACTCTAGCCTGGGTGGCAGAGCTAGACTCTGTCTCAGATAAATGAATTAATTAATTAGCTTTAAAAACTTCCTGCAGGCGGGGTACGGTGGCTCATGCCTGTAATCTCCGCACTTTGGGAGGCCGAGGCGGGTGGATCACGAGGTCAAGAGATTGAGACCATCCTGGCCAACATGGTGAAACCCCGTCTCTACTAAAAATACAA
>NW_016107345.1:415655-431193 GCF_001604975.1 Cebus imitator
GTGGCACGATCTTGGCTCACTGCAACCTCCGCCTCCTGGGTTCAAGCAATTCTCCTGCCTCAGCCTCCCAAGTAGCTGGGACTACAGGCTCGAGCCACCATGCCCAGCTAATTTTTGTATTTAAGTAGAGACAGGGTTTCACCATGTTGGCCAGGATGGTCTCGATCTCTTGACCTTGTGATCCACCCGCCTCGGCCTCCCAAAGTGCTGGGATTACAGGCGTGAGCCACCTCGCCCGGCCAGGTGGTCTTTTATACCCCAGTTTTAAAGGGGAGGGGGAACCTAGCTAAAGCAAATTTTTCACAAAAGCAGAGTAAGCAAAAAGTTAAAAGATAAACTAGTACATGATAAATAAAACAGTGCCAGGTGCAAGAGGTAAAGTTGTCATAAAAGACATACAACTTATAGATAATGGGGGCTCTGGGCTCTCGACGGCACCTGCATTCCCAGGCTCTGCTGGTACCACTTAACTCGGCCTCTTATCAACAAATGCATTCCTGGTGGTGCCCAGTGTCAGCCTGCCCCAGCTACATAGTATAGTTACATACTTAATGGTGGGAAAATAACTAAAATGAAGAAGCTATGATGAAGTCTGTGCGGCTCAAGGAGCTAACAAAGCCTGAACAGCTTTTAGTCTGAGAAAGAGAGAGTTAGTTTTAGCTGGCAAAAAAAGCAGGTTATCACAGTTTCACCATGCTGGCCAGGCTGGTTTCAAACTCCTGAGCTCAGGCCATCTGCCCGCCTCGGCCTCCCAAAGTGCCAGGATTAGAGGTGTGAGGCATTGTGCATGGTCTATTTCTTTTACAGCTTCTTATTTTATTTATTTATTTGTGTGATTTCTTTACCATACTGAGGAAAGCTTGTCCACAGCAAGATTGTAAATACATATAAAAATTCTCCCACGTTTTCTTCTAGTACTTTTGTGCTTTCACTTTTCATATTTCAATCCTTCCTCCATAAGTAGCTTATGTTGATACAAAGCATGAAGTATTGATCCAATTTACTTTTTTTCTAGATGGCGTTCCAGATTTCCCAGCACCTTTATTGAATAATCCATCTTTTTCTCCTGAAATAAAATATCACCTTTATAATATATTAAATTTATGTATTTATTTATTTTTGAGATGGAGTCTTGCTCTGTTGCCCAGGCTGGAGTGCAGTGAGTGGTATCATCTTGGCCCACTACAATCTCTGCTTTTTGGGTTCACGCAATTCTCCTGCCTGAGCCTCTGGAATAGCTGGGATTACAGGCATGAGCCACCATACCCAGGTTTTTTTTTTTTTTTTTTTTTTTGAGTCACAGTTCCGTTCTGTTGCCCAGGCTGGAGTGCACTGGTGTGATCTCAGCTCACTGCAACCTCCATCTCCTGGCCTCAAGCCATTCTCCTGTCTCAGGAGCAGGAGGAAATCTAGAGCCCATCTAGAAAAAAAGTAAATTGGATCAATACTTCATGCTGCTTCAGCCTCCCAATTAGCTGGGATTACAGGCACCTGCCACCATGCCTGGCTATTTTAGTAGAGATGGGGTTTCACCCTATTGGCCAGGCTGGTCTTGAACTCCTGCCCTCAGGTGATTCACCCACCTTGGCCTCCCAAAATGCTGGGATTACAGGTGTGAGCCACCGTGCCCTGCCATACCCAGCTATTTTTTATATTTTTAGTAGAGATAGGGTTTTGTCATATTGGCCATGCTGGTCTGGCTTGAACTGTTGACCTTAATTAAGTGATCTGCCCACCTTGGCCTCCCAAAGTGCTGGGATTATAGGCGTGAGCCACTGTGCTTGGTCTAAATTTATATATATATGTGTGTGTGTGTATATATATATATATATATACACACATATATAAAAATATAATTGTATATAGTTATTCATATATAACTTTATATAAACTAAATTTATATATTGATATTAAAAATTTACATATATAATATATAAATATGTATTTCTGGGCTTTAATTTTTTTTAATGTTTTTCAGCTTCTGGCACTTAAGGCAAATAATTTTGTTTTATTGATCTATCTGCATGGTCATGTCCCTGTACCCTATTATTTTATTTATTACTTCAATTTAATTTAATTTATTTATTTATCTTTTGAGACAGTCTTTTTGTTGCCCAGGCTGGAGTGCAGTAGTGTGACCTCGGCTCACTGCAACCTCTGCCTCCCAGGTTCAAGTGATTCTCCTGTTTTAGCCTCCTGAGTAGCAGTGATTACAGGTGTGCACCACGATGTCCAGATAATTTTTTGTATTTTTAGTAGAGATTGGGTTTCACCACGTTGGTCAGGCTCGTCTTGAACTCCTGACCTCAAGTGATCCAGCCGCCTGGGCCTCCCAAAGTGCTGTGAATACAGGTATGAGCCACTGTGCCCAAACTATACTCTAGTATTTTAATAGAAGAATTGCTTGAGGTCAGGAGTTCTAGTACAGTGGCTCAATCTCAGCTCATTGCAATCTCCGACTCCTAGGTTCCAGCAATTTCCTGCCTCAGCTTCCCCAGTAGCTGGGATTATAGGTGCCCACCACCACGCCTGGCTATTTTTTTTTATTTTTAGTAGAGGCAGGGTTTCACTGTCTTGGCCAAGTTGGTCTTGAACTCCTGACCTAGTGATCCACCTGCCTCAGCCTCCCAAAGTGCTGGGATTACAGGCATGAGCCACCTCGCCTGGCTTGTACTTGGGGCATCCATAGGAGAATGGCTTATAGGAGACTCCAGGCTGGTCTACAGAGCAAAACTGAAAAAAATATTTTAAAAATATTTTAATCTTGACTATATTAAATATATAGATTAATTTCTTGTGAATTGACAGCTTTATAATATTGAGTCTTTCCAGCCAGTATGCATATTTTCCTCCTTTTACCACCTTGGTTTTTTGTTTTTTTGACAGGGTCTTTCTCTGTTTCCCAGGCTGGAGTGCAGTGGCGCTATCACAACTCACTGCAGCCTCGACCTCCTGGGCTCAGGTGATCCTCCTGCCTCAGGTTCCTGTGTGGCTGGGACCACAGGCATGGGCCGCCACACTCAGCTAAGTTTTAAAATTTTTTGTAGAGGCGGGGTCTCACTTTGTTGCCCAGGTTGTTCTTGAACTCCCAGTCTCCAGGGATCCTCCTGCTCTGAACTCCCACAGCGCTGGGATTACAGGCATGAGTCACTGTGCCCAGCCCAGCTTGTTTTTTAAAAATTTGTTTTTATTTTTAAACTATACAACTTTTTCTTTTTTTTTTTTTTTGTATAGACAAGGTCTCGCTATGTTGCCCAGGCTGGTCTCAAACTCCTGGGCTCAAATGATCTACACACCTTGGCCTCCCAAAGTGTTAGAATCATAGGCGTGAGCCACTGTGCCCAGCCTGTTTCATTCTCTTTCTCTCTTTTTTTTTCATTGTCTTCTATCCCCAGATATTTATACAGTGCCCTGCACATTACAGGAGGCACTTGATAATTGTTTGTTAAATGAATAAGTGAATGGGCTCCCTACTCTAGATCTTACAGGATAGTTTTCGTGACCTCAGTTCTCACATTCCAAAATAACTCGTATCTTCACTTACCCACATCTCACAACCAGACTTCTTCTCAGTCCAATCAAAGGGATTTGGGAGCAGTTGTTTGGCCAGTTATGACTCCTGCTAACTGCCCTGTCTCCCATTTTTCCTTCTGGCCACAGAGAGATCACGGGACCTTATCTACCCCCTTGCAGAATTCAGATACACTGTGTCTGCAGTATTCTCGGAAACCAGCCAGTTTAGTAACCCTATCAACAACGGAAATGAGGTTAGCTTGGGAGGAAATGAGGTCAGTTTGGCAACTGATGGTGAAGCATTGAATAATGTGGGAGTTAATGTCTGAGTTAATGCAAGTCATGTTGCAATGAAGTGCAGTAAGAAGATCAAATGGGCCATGAGGTGTGCAGCGCAATTTGTACTGAACAAGGGAAGACCCTGTAAACTGACGATTGCTTGCTTTGTACATGCCTTGGGCAGGTGAGCGCATAGTGGAGGACTTCTGAGTCCTCCCAACCTAGATGCAGTTCTCTCAGGGCATCTGTAGGAGAATAGCTTTGGCTGAAATCAATTAGCACCATATATTGGGTCTCCCATGCCCTGGTAAACGTTTGTTATCTTTAGTTCACCCAGTATGCCTGCTAAATGGGTAATTGTATCCATTTCACAAAGAATGACGCTGAAGTTTAAATTACTAAAGGATCACAGAGTGCAAATCTAGAGCTTTAATGAATTCCTTTCCAAGTAGACATTGGTTTGAATCTATCTACTGGGGTATACAGTGTGTGATCAATTCTGAAATATTATATTTAAGTCTTTGGAATTATTCTTGTCAGTGGACCACATAATAGAAGTAGAAGGGAAGAGTCAATGTAGAACTACAGAAAAAAATGTAGGATGGTTATCAAAGATGATCAGCATGTTTAAATTTTCTTTTTTCTTTTTTTTTTTTTTGAGACGGAGTTTCGCTCTTGTTACCCAGGCTGGAGTACAATGGCGCGATCTCGGCTCACCGCAGCCTCTGCCTCCTGGGTTCAGGCAATTCTCCTGCCTCAGCCTCCTGAGTAGCTGGGACTACAGGCACGCGTCACCATGCCCAGCTAATTGTTTAGTTTTAGTAGAGACGGGGTTTCACCATGTTGACCAGAATGGTCTTGATCTCTTGACCTCGTGATCCACCCGCCTCGGCCTCCCAAAGTGCTGGGATTACAGGCTAGAGCCACCGCGCCCGGCCAGCATGTTTAAATTTTCATGTGTCATTTTCCATCAAAAGTTAATAAGCATAAAAGCTAATCAGGCTGGGCGTGGTGGCTCACGCCTGTAATCCAAGCACTTTGGAGGCCAAGGGGGGCGGATCACCTGAGGTTGGGAGTTCAAGACCAGCCTGACCAACACGGTGAAACCCCATCATAAAAAAAAAAAAAAAAAAAAAAGCTAATCAACAGAATATACCTATACATGAAAATAATGATGCTGTTGATGTCGATGAGGGATACAGTTGTGCTAATTAACCTGCTTTATCTGCGTCTTTCCTGAATTTATAGAAACAGATGCATTTATAACCTGAAAGAACAGAAACCAATTAGGATTATGATTCCATGTGGAAGACATTTAATATTTTAATTGTAGGCTCATATCTTCTCATTTATTTTAGACATTCTTTCCTGTCCCTCCCTAGCCCCCTAGCTCTGCACCAGGATGTTTGAATTGATACGAAGGGAAAGAGTGCAGTCCTTGGGTGGGGTAGCTGGGAGATGTGGTCTGAAGACTGCCAGCAGTTATTCTTCCATTCACTTGTAGGAACTTGTCTGAGAGAGTGGAGTTGCTAGCTACAGAGACGCACAGACAAGAGAAGAAATGGGGAGAGGGAGCCAGACTCAGCTCCAGTTGCCCTTGAGGCTCTTTCTGTGGTTTGTCAAAGCTAGTTGAGTTGGATTTCTTTCACTTGCAGCCAAGAGTAGTCTGACTTTTCTTTTCTTTTCCCTCCCTCCCTTCTCTTTCTTTCTTCCTTCCTTTCTTTCTTTTTCTTTTCCTTCCTTCCTTCCTTCCTTCCTTCCCTCCTTCCTTCCTTCCTTTCTTTTTTTCCTCAAATATTTATTGACTAGATGACTGACTTTTCTTACTCCAAACACCTCAACCACTGGCCTTCTATGGGCTGTTTGTGGCTCACCCCCTTGATCTGTCTACTCACTGTGTGTTGATGTTGCTGTGTGAGTCTTCACTCATTCTTTCTTGGAGTCTCTCTCCTTGCCAGTTTCCTTCCCTACCAGCAATGTGTTCTTGGAAACTGTAAGTTTTAATACTTATTTGGCTGAAATAAGGTTAATTCTACATTTTAAGTTGACCTCACTTTTTTTTTTTTTGAGACAGGGTCTCACTCTGTCGTCTGGGCTGGAGTGCAGTAGAGTGATCACTGCTCAGTGCAGCCTCATCCTCGTGGGCTCAAGTGATCCTTCCGCTTTAGCCTCCCCAGGAATTGGGATTACGGGAGCACGCCACTACACCTGGCTAATTTTTTAATTTCAGTTTTTTGTGGAGATAGGGCTGTCATCATGTTGCCCAGGCTTATCTCAAACTCTTGACCTCAAGTGATCCTTCCACCTAAGCCTTCCAAAGTGCTGGGATTACAGTCATGAGCCACTGTGCCCCGCCAGGGAGAGTATGTTTCTGTTGGAACGATTCTCCAGGAACATCTGCAGTTTCTTCTTATTTTTTTTCTTTAAGATGGAGTTTTGCCCTTGTTGCACAGGCCAGCTACAATGGCACGATCTCGCCTCACTGCAACCTCCTCCTCCCAGGTTCGAGCAATTCTCCTGCCTCACCCTCCTGAGCAGCTGAGATTACAGGCATGTGCCACCATGCCAGCCTAATGTTTTGTATTTTTAGTAGAGATGGGGTTTCTCCATGTTGGTCAGACTGGTCTGACCTCAGGTGATCTGCCTGTCTCACTTCCCAAAGAGCTGGGATTACAGGAGTGAGCCCCTGTGCCCGGCCTGCAGTTTCTTAAATGCTAGGACAGATACCTATATTACTTAATTAATTCGTGCTCAGGAACTATTTTTTTCCCTAAAAGGTGACTATAAAGGTAAATTCCCATAAAATTATCACGCAACGCACTTCAAAATCAAATATATTAATGGAGTCATTATTTTAGATTATTTTGCCTTTTCTCCTCTCCCTTGGTGGGAATGAGCAAATTTGACTACAGAAGCTCAATACCTTCGCCACCAACCACAAACATTGGTAGCACTCCTTACCATAGTAGGAGAACCGAGGATGTGAAGAGGTGACAAGTTCTTGGCCTTATAGAGAACTTGGCCATTCTGAAGAGGAATCTTTTTTTTATATTTTGAGATAAAGTCTCGCTCTGCCACCAGGCTGGAGTGTAATGGCGCGATCTCAGCTCACTGCAACCTCCACCTCCGAGGTTCAAGTGATTCTTCTGCCTTAGTCTCCCAAATATCTGGGATTACAGGCACAAGCTACCATGCTTGGTTAATTTTTGTATTTTCAGTAGAGATGGGGTTTCACCATGTTGACTAGACTGGTCTCGAACTCCTGACCTCAAATGATCCAACCTGCCTTGGCCTCCCAAAGTGCTGGGATTACAGGCATGAGCCACTGTGCAAGGCCTCAAAGATGAATTTTATTGTAATAGTTTTTCATTTATAAATCACCATCTGTTTGCTAAAGGAGCTTTCTGGGGTTCGAGCAATCCTCCCACCTCAGCCTCTCGAGTAGCTTGTACTAGAGGCACAGGCCACCATGCCTGGCTAATTTTTGTATTTTTAGTAGAGAAAATACTGCGCATGGTGGCATGCACCTGTAATCTCAGCTACTCAGGAGGCTGAGGGAGGAGAATCGCTTGAATCCAGGAGGCGGAGGTTGCAGTGAGCCAAGATGGGACCACTGCACTCCAGCCTGGGTGACAGAGCAAGAATCTGTCCAAATAAATAAATAAAATAATTGCATAATATTTCATATTACAGATGTTCAACTTCATCAGAGCTACGTGTGTAACCTTCAAGACCTATGTTTTTGTTTCTCCTCTTCCTCCTTTTTCTTTTTCTATCTTCTCCTTCTTCTTTTTATTTTTGCTTTTGTTTCTTTCCTTTCTCAAAACTGAAGTCTCAAGAACCTGTGTTTTTAAATTCATGTACATACATGTTTTCATTCACAGGCGTACATGTAATTTTCTTTTACTTCAAGAGAAACATAAAATATGCATTCTTCTATTGCTTTGTTCACTTGTGTTGGAGATCTTTATAATGGGTACAAATAACTAACGCCCTCGTTTTTTGTTTTTTTAAACAAATTGCAGGCCAGGTGTGGTGACTGACACCTGTAATCTCAGCACTTTGGAAGGCCGGAGGTGGAGGTTGCAGTGAGCTGAGATCTCGCCACTGCACTCCAGCCTGGTCAACAGAGCAAGACGCTGTCTCAAAAAAAAAGAGAGGAAGTGAAAGTGTCATTTCACCGAAGAGTCAGTACCATTCAATACCAGTCAATATCATTCAATACTAGTCAATACCAAGATAAGACCACTGATAAAAATTTATTGTGGCTGAGCAAGGTGGCACATGCCTGTAATCCCAGGACTTACGAGAGCTGAGACAAGAAGATCACTTGAGCTCTTAGGAGTTGGAGACTAGCCTGGGCAACATGGCAAAATCCAGTCTCTACAAAAATTAGCTGGACTTGGTGGTGGGTACCTTTCAAAAAAAATCTGATGAAGTTGAACATCTGTAATATGAAATATGTTGGTCAGGTTGGTCTTGAACTCTCGACCTCAGGTGATGCGCCTGCCTCAGCCTCCCAAAGTGCTGGTATTACTGGCATAAGCCACTGTGCCCAGCCCATATATTATTATTATTATTTTGTGATGGAGTCTCTCCCTTGTCAGTCAGGCTGGAGTGCAATGGCATGATCTTGGCTCACTGCTACCTCCGCCTCCCGGGTCCAAGCGATTCTCCTGCCTCAGCCTCCCAAATAGCTGGGATTATAGCCATGTGCCACCATGCCTGGCTAATTTTGTATTTTTAGTAGAGATGGGGTTTCTCTATGTTGGTCAGGCTGGTCTCGAACTCCCGACCTTAGGTGATCTGCCCGACTGGGCCTCCCAAAGTGCTGGGATTACAGGTGTGAGCCACTGCACCCAGCCAGATTATTTTTTTTTAAGAGACAGGGTTTCCCTATGTTGTGCAGGCTGGTCTGGAATTCCTGGGCTCCAGGGATCCTCCTGCCTTGTCCTTCTAAAGTGCTAAATTACAGGCGTGAGACACCATGCATGGCCTATGTTGTAGAAAACCCTCATGTCCTGCCCACATTCCCACTCAGCAGTCTCACTACTGCAGTGCTTGAGTCATTTTATTTCTACATACTTCCCTGAGCAGGGATCATACACAATCATATTTTTGCCTGGCTTGCTGTGGTGGAAAGTTTCACGTGATAATGCAATTATTTATCATAAAGGTGGATTTTTCATTGCTCTATAAAGATAACTAAAAAGCAAGGTATAGCTGAAACCAGAACGGGCATTCAGAAAACTGTGACAACTGTTGTCCCAGCTTTCGGTCTAAAACAGGTTAACTTAGTTGTATCTTCTGAAAAAGGAAATTATGGGAGGAAGTTTGCTTAACGTCACATAGCCTCTTAGCCAAAGCACCAGAACTGGAAACCAGGGTTCTAAGCTCGGATTCCCAGTGCGTGCAGTATTTGTTCCACCAAGAAAGCGACCTTTTAAAAAATTTTTTTATTTTTTATGATAAATGTGTTTAATGGTAAAACTTAGCACATGCCAGCACCAGGAATGTTATGGAGTCGTAGCAGCAGGGATGAATAGGTGACTCCATGGAGCTTCACATGGTGAAGAGGATAAGGAAGGTGACTGTCAAACAGAGGAGCCCCATGGCCTCAGACAGGGCAAAGTCCAGAATGGCATAGAAGAGCTGCTCCTTGAGAGATGGGCTCATGGCAGAGCAAATGATCACGTGACCAAACACCATTCCTATGCCAGCCCCTGAACCAGCTACAATCGTGGGCTGGGTGTGGTGGCTCACACACATAATCACAGCACTTCGGGAGGCCTAGGCGGACAGATTGCTTTAGCTCAGGAGCTCAAGGCCAGCCTGGGCACCATCGCAACACCCAGTCTCTACAAAATATTAAAAATTTAGCCAGGCGTGGTGGCATACACCTGCAGTCCCAGCTACTTAGGTGGCTGCGGTGGGAGGATTGCTTGAGCCGGGAGGTTGTGAGTGTAGCGAACTGTGATTATGCCACTGCACTCCAGTCTGGATGGAAAGTGAGACCCTATCTCAAACAAACAAGCCAAACAACCAATTGTGACTGCCCCAGCATCAATAAACTTGGCTGCTGTGTCAATGTCCCAGGAGACAACACAGGTCTGGAACTCTCATCTGGTCACGTAGAGTGGGGCGCTGTTGTAGGAAGGCTGTTTAGATAAATGATTTGGCCTATTCAGAAAGGAGGCAGACACAGACCTGAATAGACCCCTAGTACTACAGTAGATCAGACCCTGAGAAATGAGCAGTGCCCCAGGGGTCTGCATTTTTTCAGTCTGCACTCCCACTGAACTGTATCCCCAGCTTGGCCCACAGCATTCACCCTGCTCACGGTGACTTAGAAGTTGCCATTTTCGGCCGGGCATGGTGGCTCACGCTTGTAATCCAAGCACTTTGGAGGCCAAGGCGGGCGGATCACCTGAGGTCGGGAGTTCAAGACCAACATGGTGAAACCCCATCTTAAAAAAAAAAAAAAAAAAAAAAAAAAAAAGAGAAGTTGCTATTTTCTAAATGCTGACGTGTTCTCTGATCAGAATCTTCCTCTGGGTGGGCACAGCAGGCTTCTGTTCCCTGGGTGGGGAGAGGAATTCTTATTGTTGGAGGGAAAGAGAATAGGGAAATCTGCCCAAATAATTAGCTATTGTTCTTACTGCTCAGTTCCCCTAACTTTCCTGGTTCCCCTAACTTTCCTCCAGAGTTATAGTTTCTTTCTTTTCTTTTTTTTTGAGACAGAGTCTCACTCTGTTGCCCAGGCTGGAGTGCAGTGGCATGATCTCAACCCCCTGCAACCTCTACCTCCGGGGTTCAAGTGATTCTCCTGCCTCAGCCTCCTGAGTAGCTGGGATTACAGGCACCTTCGACCATACCCAGCTAATTTTTGTATTTTTGGTAGACACGGGGTTTTGCCATATTGAGCAGGCTGGTCTCGAACTTCTAACCTCACGTGATCCACCGGCCTTGGCCTCCCAAGGTGGTGGGATTACAGGTGTGAGCCACCGCAGCTGGCCCAGAATTCTATTTTCAAGTTTCTCTGTTCAGAAGCTGCTGTAGAACATGGTTCCACTAGTTATTCATACATGTCCATAAAACTCCCCACTTAGGAGTCAGGATCTCTGGTTGGCCAATGAACAATGAACCATAAGTGGAGTGGTTGGAAACTTTCCTCAACAATGAGGAACTTAAAAATTGAAGAGCCTTTGTTGGTTGATTCAGGGTAATTATCCTTTATTCTGACCCAAACAAACCTCATGCAGCTCTAAATTCAGAAAATAACAAGTGTCGGTGAGAATGTGGAGAAATTGGAACCTTTTTTTTAAATTTTTTTAAATGGAATCTCTCCCGGTTGCCCAGCCTGGAGTGCAATGGTGTCATCTTGGCTCACTGCAGCCTCCCCCTCCCGGGTTCAAGTGATTCTCCTGCCTCAGCCTCCCAAATAGCTGGGATGACAGGCATGTGCCACCATACCTGGCTTAATTTTTGGTATCTTTAGTAGACGTGGGGTTTCACCATGTTGGCCAGGCTGGTCTTGAACTCCTGACCTTGTTATCTGCCCACCTCGGCCTCCCAAAGTGTTGGGATTATGGGCGTGAGCCACCGTGCCTGACCAGAAATTGCAACCTTTTATTTATTTATTAAAAGAGATGAGGGTCTCACTATGTTGCCAGGCTGGAGTGCAGGCTCAATCCCACTACTGATCAGCTTGGGAGTTTTGACCTGCTCTGTTTCCGACCTGGGCCAGTTCACCCCTCCTTAGGCAACTTGGTGGTCCCCCGCTCCCGGGAGGTCACCATATTGATGCCAAACTTAGTGCGGACACCCGATTGGCATAGTGCACTACAGCCCAGAATTCCTGGGCTCAAGTGATCCTCCCACCTCAGCCTCCCCAGTAGCTGGGACTACAGGCACGCACCACTGCACCCGGCCAGAAATGGCAGCCTTTATGCATTGCTGATGGGACTCTAAAATGGCACAGCCACTGTGGAAAATAGCATGGCAGTTCCTTTAAAAAATTAAAAATAGAACAACTCTATGATCCAGCAATTCTGCTTCTGGGTATACCCAAAAGAATGGGAAGCAGGGACTCAAAGATATATTTGCACACTCTTGTTTGTTTATAGCAGCATTATTCACAATAGCCAAGAAGTGGAAACAAACCAAGTGTCCATCAAAGGAAGAATGGATAAACAAAATGTAGTACATACATACAGTGAAATATGACTCAGCCTTAAAAAGGAAGGAAATCCTGTCACATGTTGCAATGTGGGTAAACCTTAAGTCATTTTGCTAAACGAAATAAGCCAGTCACAAAAAGGCAAATATTGTATGATTCCCCTGCCTAAAATGTTAAATTCATAGAAACAGAAATTTGAATGAGTAGTTGCCATGGCATGGAGGAAGGGGAAACTGGGGAGTTGTTTAATGGGTATAACACTTTAGTTTTGCAAGACGAAAAAGTTCTGGAGGCTGGGCACGGTGCTCATGCCTGTAATCCCAGCACTTTGGAAGGCTGAGGAGGGCAGATCCCTTGAGCCTGGAAACAAGACCAGCCTGGGCCACATGTGAAACCTCGTCTCTACAAAAATTACCTGGGTGTGGTGGTATGTGCCTGTAGTCCCAGCTACATGGGAGACTGAGGTGAAAGGATCACCTGAGCCCAGGGAGGTAATTGCAGTGATCCATGATAGCACCACTGCACTCCAACCTGGGCGACAGAGTGAGACCCTGTCTCAAAAAAAAAAAGTTCTGGAGATCAGTTGCACAGCAATGTGAATACACTTCACAGTCTTGAACCATATGTACACTTAAAAATGGATAAGATATAGCCGGGTGTGCTGGCAGGCACCTGTAGTCCCAGCTACTTGGGAAGCTGAGACAGGAGAATCACTTGAACCCGGAAGGTGGAGGTTGCAGTAAGCTGAGATTGTGCCACTGCACTCCAGCCTGGGCAACAGAGCGAGATTCCGTCTCAAAAACAAACAAAACAAAAAAAGGGATAAGATAATACATTTTATGTTATGTGTTTTTTACAATTAAAATAAATCACAGAAAAACTCAATGAAAAGGTTAGTAAATGAATTAGATGTAATTGAAGAGGAAATTAATAAACTAGAACTACCAAAATTACTCAGAATATAGTACAGAGAAATAAAGAGATAATCAGGAAACCTGTATGATAAAATAAGAAGGTCTAACGTTTGGCTAACTGGGGTTCTAGAAGAAAAGAATAGAGAAAATGGACAGGTAACATTCGAAGAGAAAATGCCTGAGAAATTTTCCAGAATTGTTGAAAAATATGAATCCTGTTTCTTTTTTTTCTCCTTTTTCCAATAAGCCTTTTGCACTCCTAAAATCCTGTTTCAGGAATCACAATGAATTTCAAGAATGGTAAAAATAATCCACACTTAGACTCCTCATAGAGAAACTGCAGATTAAAGACAGAAAGATTACATTAAATACATTCGGAAAGCGATCAAGACCTATTTCAAACTGGACGCAGTGGCTCATGCCTGTAATCTGCTGAGGTGGGTAGATCTCTTGAGGTCAGGAGTTCAAAACCAGCCTGGCCAATATGGTGAAACCCTGTCTCTACTAAAAATACAAAAAATTAGCCAGACATGGTGGTACACACCTGTAATCCCAGCTACCTGGGAAGCTGAGGCAGGAGAATTGCTTGAACCCAGGAGGTGGAAGTTGCAGTGAGCTGAGATCACGTCACTACGCTCCAGCCTGAGTGACCGAGCAAGACTCTGTCTCAAAAAAAAAAAAAAAAAAAAAAAAAAAAAAAAGTACAGATGTACTTCAGTAGGAAAATGAAACTATTCAGGGTGATACTATAATGGATACATTTGTCAAAACCCCTGGAATGTACAACACCAAGTGTGAACCCTACTGTAAACTATGGACTTTGGGTGATAATGAAGTATCAATACATGTTCATTGATGATAACAAATGTACCACTCTGGTGGGGACATTGAAAATGGAGGAGGCCGCCGGGTAGGGTGGCTCACGCCTGTAATCCCAGCACTTTGGGAAGCAGAGAATAGTGTATCATCTGAGGTCAGGAGTTCAAGACCAGCCTGACCAACATAGTGAAACCCTGTCTCCCTCTCTCTCTTTTTTTTTTAGAGACAGGGTCTCGGTATGTTGCCAGGCTGGAGTGCAGTGGCTAGTCACAGGCGCAATCCCACTACTGATCCGCAGGGGAGTTTTGACCTGCTTCGTTTCCGACCTGGGCCAGTTCACCCCTCCTTAGGCAACCTGGTGGTCCCCCGCTCCCGGGAGGTCACCATATTGATGCCAAACTTAGTGCGGACACCCGATCGGCATAGCGCACTACAGCCCAGAACTCCTGGGCTCAAGCGATCCTCCCACCTCAGCCTCCTGAGTCGTTGGGACTACAGGCACTCACCACCGCGCCTGGTGAAACCTTATCTCTATTAAAGATACAAAATTAGCGCCAGGTGCGGTGGCTCACGCCTGTAATCCCAACACTTTGGGAGGCTGAGGCGGGTGGATTACGGGGTCAAGAGATCGAGACCATCCTGGCCAACATGGTGAAACCCCGTCTCTACTAAAAATACAAAAATTAGCTGGGCGTGGTGGCACGCGCCTGTAGTCCCAGCTACTCGGGAGGCTGAGGCAGGAGAAATGCTTGAACCTGGGAGGCAGAGGTTGCAGTGAGCCGAGACTGTGCCATTGCACTCCAGCCCGGCGCCTGGCGACAGAACCAGACTCCGTCTCAAAAAAAACCAAAAAACAAAATTAGCCAGGCATGGTGGCCTACGCCTGTAATCCCAGCTACACTCGGGAGACTGAGACAGAAGAATTGCTTGAACCCGGGAGGCGGAGGTTGGAGCCAGCCAAGACCTTGCCATTGCACTCCAGCCTGGGCAACAAGAGCTAAACTCCATCCCAAAAAAAAAAAAAAAAAAGAAAGAAAATGGAGGAGGCTGTGTGTTTGCAGAAGCCAGGGGGAGGCGGAGGTTTCGGTGAAACTTTCTGCTTTCTGCTCCACTTTGCTGTAAACGTAAAAATTTAAATTTGGCCAGATGCAATAGCTCACGCCTATAATCCCACCACTTTGGGAGGCTGAAGTGGGTGGATCACCTGAGGTCAGGAGTTTGAGACCACCCTGACCAACATGGTAAAATCCTGTCTCTACTAAAAATACAAAAATTAGCCGGGCATGGTGGCACATACCTATAATTCCAGCCACTCGGGAGGCTGAGGCAGGAGAATCGCTTGAACCTGGGAGGCAGAAGTTGTGCTGAGCCTGGGCAACAAGAGTGAAACTCCACCAGGAGCGGTGGCGTGTGCCTGTAGTCCCAGCTACTTCCGGGGGGGGGGTGGAGGGAGGCTGAGGTGGGAGGATCACTTGAGTCCAGGAGTTCTGGGCTGTAGCCAGCTATGTCGATCGGGTGTCCGCACTAAGTCTGGCATCAATATGGTGACCTCCCAGGAGCTGAGGACCACCAGGTTGCCTAAGGAGGGGTGAACCGGCTCAGGTTGGAAACGGAGCAGGTCAAACTCCCGTGCGGATCAGTAGTGGGATCGTGCCTGTGAATAGCCACTGCATGCCAGCCTGAGCAACATACCAAGGCATCATCTTTAAAAAATAAACAAATAAATAGGCCGGGCACGGTGGCTCAAGCCTGTAATCCCAGCACTTTGGGAGGCTGAGGCAGGTGGATCACGAGGTCAAGAGATCAAGACCATCCTGGTCAACATGGTGAAACC
>NW_016107345.1:431753-438623 GCF_001604975.1 Cebus imitator
GAGACGGGGTTTCACCATGTTGACCAGGATGGTCTCCATCTCTTGACCTCGTGATCCACCTGCCTCAGCCTCCCAAAGTGCTGGGATTACAGGCTTGAGCCACCGCGCCCGGCTCTTTTTTTTTTGAGATGCAGTCTCACTCTGTCACCCAGGCTGGAGTGCATTGGTGTAATCTCAACTCACTGAAACCTCTGCCTCCCAGCTTCAAACAATTCTCCTGCCTCAGCCTCCAGAGTAGCTGGGATTACAGGTTTGTGCCACCATGCCTGGCTATCTTTTGTTGAGACAGAATTTCATCATGTTGACCAGGCTGGTCTCGAACCCCTGGACTCAAGTGATCTGCCCAACTTGGCCTCCCAGAGTGCTGGGATTACAAGTGTGAGCCACCAACCACCCCCAGCCTGTTTGTCTTTAGTAATATGAATGACAGCGTTTACTCTATAACTAGGAGAAGAGAGAGGTGACATGAAGGAAGAGAGGGGAAAGGAAGTTTGTTGAAGGAGGGAAGGGTATTTGGCTTTTAATACTGATATTGACCTGGAGGAATGGAGTCTAGAAGGGCCACTGCTTCATTACCATTTAGGGTTGGTGTAGGGGGGTGGGAGAGTATGGTAAAATTATTTCCACAGCAAGCCTCTATGGGGCAGAAGACTACATTCAATGATGGTGCCCATCTGTACAAGAGCTTAGAAGCTCTGAAGTATACTTAGATATGTCATCTCATGTAATCTCTGAGAGAGAGGTCACTTGCTTTCTTACTCTATCAGGTAATGCCAACAACAATATTTCTAGATATCTTGGTTAGTCTTTTTTCTTCTTCCTCTCTTAGAGACAGAGTCTCACTCTGTTGCCCAGACTGGAGTGCAGTGGTGTGATCATAGTTCACTTTACAGTGTGGTGGCTTATGCCTGTAATCCCAGCACTTTGGGAGGCCAAGGCGGGCGGATCACTTGAGGTCAGGAGTTTGAGACCAGCCTGGGCAGCATGGTGAAATCTCGTCTGTATTAAAAATACAAAACTTAGCCGGGCGTGGTGACGCAGACCTGTAGTCCCAGTTACTCAGAAGCCTGAGGCAGGAGAATCGCTTGAAACTTGGGTGGCAGAGACTGCAGTGAGCCAAGATCTCCACACTGCACTCCAGCCTGGGTAACAGGGCAAGACACTCTCTCAAATAAACAAGCACTTCACATTTATGATGTCCAAGCCAGGCACGGTGGGTGGCTCACGCCTGTAATCCCAGCGCTTTGGGAGGCTGAGGTGGGTGGATCACAAGGTCAAGAGATCGAGATCAGCTTGGCCAACATGGTGAAACCCCACCTCTAAAAAAAAAAAAAAAAAAAAAAAAATGATGTCCAAAAAGTCAGTCTGCTGAATTAGTTCAAGTTGCTTTTCTTGCAGTCTTTCCTGTCTGAGAAAATGGCAACCCCATCCTTCCAGATGCTTAGACGAACACTTTGGAAGCGGCCTTCTCTTCTCTCATATCTCATGTCCAATCTATTAGGGAATCCTAATTCCTAGGATTTTACCTTTCAAGCTATATTCAGAATCCAACCACTGCTCATCACCTCCTCTACTACCATACCCGTCTGAGTCTCCATCACCTCTCATCTGGATTACTGCAACAGCCTGCTTAACTATCACACATGGTAGGAGCTCAATAAATAATTGCAAAATGAATAAATGAAATATCGCCCAAGTATGGGTTACCATTGGCTCTTTGGTGTCTCACAGTTAAGCTAGAGACCCCTTACCATATTTTGGGAGACAGCAGAAAGACATAATATTTGGCCAGGAAATACTGTGTGCCACAGAGGAGGCAATGTGAAGGCAAGTTAAAGTAAACATGAAACAGGAGAGAGACAGTGGAGCCGTGGCTCTAAGGACTGTGAGTGAGGCTCAGCAAAGGCACACCAGGCCATCGAGCGCACTGTCCCTGCCACCCTGACTGCCCATCCTTTGCTCCTATAGGGCTTGACTGGATATCCTGCTTCCCTCTGCTGACCAGTTCAACCCAGGGTCCTATAGGGTGATCTTCAAGAAGCCAGCACAGAGCTGGCTGAGTGCGGTGGCTCATGCCTATAATCACAGCACTTTGGGAGGCAGAGATGGATCATGAGGTCAGGAGTTCGAGACCAGCCTGACCAACATGGTGAAACCCTAGAAAATTTAGCCAGGCGTGGTGTCTTGTGTCTGTAATCCCAACTACTTGGGAGGCTGAGGCAGGAGAATTGGTTGAACCCAGGAGCTGGAGGTTGCAGTGAGCTGAGATCGTGCCACTGTACTCTATCCCAGGCAACAGAGCGAGACTCCATCTCAAAAGAAAAAGAAGCCAGCACAAGTGAATGACCCTCCCTCAGGACCAAATGAAGAGAGCAGCTTCATTCTGAGCTTTGGAGCTGCTAGAGGGAGGGAATTGAGTGGACCAGCCAAGTTCTTCAAACTGGGCTGGAGAGGAAAGGTAAGGAAGGGTTGTAGGTGTGGCCTGGCCTGAGATCCCTTCTTCTACTCTTGGGCCACTCTAGGGTCCATCCTTCTCTCTCTCCGTATAGGGGAGAGGCAGAAGCTGCTCTCTAGAGCCCAGATCTTCTGCCTGCTTCAGGAGTGCTTCCAGGAGTTTGTAGTTTGTTCCCCTGTCTCATTAGCCATTTTTGCAGTAGGCACCTAAGGCCTGATTCCTTCATGTTGGTCACTCAGGAGCTCTTCTTCAGACTGGCCAAGGGAATATGGTTTGGGAAAAGCACTTAGCTGGGTCTCCTACATGTTGAGTTCAATTTCCTCCTTTGGGTGTGTTTTAGCTTCCAGCTGGGATCTTTGCCATCGTAATTATAACAACCACACTCTGCACGGAGGCTCTAAGAGCTCTATAGGCAAACACATAAATAGAAAGGAATTCCTAAGGCAAGCCAAGCAGTTATCAGAATCTCCACCCCTACCAGAGTCGGAAGCTTTGTCCTTGCCTCCCCATAACTGCTTAGTGAGAATTATTTAACCAGCTTGAATTCTTTCTACAACCACATTGAAATCGGATATCCTGAGGGAAGGGGAAATTTTCCTGCACCCCAACCCTGTTCCTCTCCAAGCCTTTCTCATCTAGCCAACAGCACTGTCATTCACATGTCTGCTTGAGAGAAAAACTGAGAGGTTTGCTTTTATTCTTCCTTGTCCCTCACCCCTCATCTTATCAGCAAAGCTTATTGCCTCTACAAAGTGTGGCTGGAATGTGCCTGGAGTCTATCTTCTTCTCCTCACTATTTCGTGTCAATTGTGTTCATCTTGGACAATTGCTAACTGATCTCCTGCCTCCACTGTTGGTTTTTCTTTTCTTTCTTTCTTTTTTTTCTTTTTGAGACAGAGTTTCGCTCTTGTTGCCCAGGCTGCAATGCAATGGCGTGATCTCAGCTCACTGCAACCTCCGCCTCCCAGGTTCAAGTAATTCTCCTGCCTCAGCCTCCGGAGTAGCTGGGATTACAGGCATGCACCACATGCCTATCGAATTTTTTGTATTTTTAGTATAGATGGGTTTCTCCGTGTTGATCAGGCTGGTCTCGAACTCCTGACCTCATGTAATTCACCTGCTTTGGCCTTCCAAAGTGCTGGGATTACAGGCATGAGCCAAGGCCCCTGACCTTAGAGCCACCTTTTTTTTTTTCTTTTGAGACAGAGTCTCACTCTGTTACGCAGGCTGGAGTGCAGTGGCACAATCTCAGCTCACTGCAACATCTGCCTCCCGGGTTCAAGCAATTCTCCTGCCTCAGCCACCTGAGTAGCTGGGACTATAGGTACATGCCACCACGCCCGGCTAATTTTGTATTTTTGGTAGAGACAGGGATTCACCATGTTGGCCAGGCTGGTCTCGAACTCCTGACTTTAGGTGATCCTCCCCCCTCGGCCTCCGAAAGTGCTGGGATTACAGGTATGAACCACCGTACCAGGCAGAGTCATCTTTTAAGATAATAAATCCTGTCATTGCCTTGCTCACAACCCTCATTGGCTAGAGCAGCTATGGGGAGAATAAACTCCTACTGAACTTTTGATCATTTCAGACTTCTTCAGGGCTCAAGAGGCATTGCATAATGCGACTCAGCCTTCCTTTCCAGCCACGCTTTTTAGTGCTCTCCCCTTCAGCCACCTGACCTCTGCTCCTCAGTGGGCCAAGCTTGTTCTGTCTTAGAGACAGGGGGTTTGTCGTTGGCTACACTAAAAATGTTCTATGAAGATGTCCTCATGGCTGGCTCCTTGGTATTTAGGTCTGAGTTCAGTTAGTATTGCTCCATAATGAAACACTGAAAACTCAGTGGCTTCAGAACAACAATCATTTATTTTGCTCACATATCTGCATTTTGGGCAGGGCTTCACGGGGAAGGCTCATTTTGCTCCATGCAGCATCAGCTGGGGCAAATCAGCTAACTGAGACTTTGCCTCTGAATTGGCTTACTCACGTGGCAGTCATCCATGAGTTAAGCCAGGGTTGAAGGCTGGGGGCTTCAGCTGTTCACCATGTAGCTAGGCTCCTGGGAATGTGTCCCAAAAGAGTCAGGTAGAGGCCGGATGTGGTGGCTCATTCTTATTACAACACTTTGGGAGGCAAATTTTTTTTTTTTTTTTTTGAGATGGAGTTTCAGTCTGTCGCCCAGGCTGGTGTTCAGTGGTGCAATCTCAGCTCACTACAACCTCTGCCTCCCGGGTTCAAGCAATTCTCCTGCCTCAGCCTCCTGAGTAGCTGGGATTACATGCCCAGCTAATTTTTTTGTATTTTTAGTAGAGACAGGGTTTTACCATATTGGTCAGGCTGGTCTTGATCTCCTGACCTCATGATCTGCCCACCTTGGCCTCCCAAAGTGCTGGGCTTACAGGCGTGAGCCACTGCACCTGACCCTACATGGCAAATATGTGTTAGTGGGATTATTATTATTTCCATATTTTCCTGAGTGGTCACCTGGCCAGAATGGTTTTCTGGACTCGTTTACAGGTTTGTTTCTGGCTTCTACATTTGCCTGTGGAGCTCAGTCAGGGGACCAACCTTCTATAGGTATATCAGCTCTGGGCAAAAGGGACAGAACTAAGCGTTTGAATTTGTAGAAATGGATCCTAGATCTTAGGTCATGGTGAGCAGGCAGAGGCAGCCTGTCTGTGGGGTCTTGCTCAGGAAACCTGAGGGCCTTCCTGAAGGACATCTCTATCATGAAGTTCTTCACCTGCAGCCCATTCCAGGTTATTCCCATCCTTCAGGGAATAATGACAGAACCGTATCCCCTCATCTTCAACCAAGATCAACAAGTGAGGTACTCACATGGGGATCAGTTCTGCCACAAAGAACACAGAACTACAGTGGAAAAAAAAATAATTTATTATGATGACCACCATCAGTGATATGAAGATATGAAGATCAAATGGCAAATTGACTTAGTGTAATCACCAAATAAACTTCTTTTCTTAAAAAAAAGTTAACTTTTATAGTATTATGGAGGAATATTGACATCTTTGCACCACTAGTGTTTTTTTCAATCTTAAAAAATTTTGAAATACATTTTTATAGAACAGTTTTAGACTTATATAAAAATTGAAGATATAGGCCAGATGTTTTGGCTCACACCTGTAATCCCAGCACTTTGGGAGGCTGAAGTGGGCAGATCACTTGAGGTCAGGAGTTCGAGACCAGCCTGGCCAACATGGTGAAACCCCATCTCTACTAAAAATACACAAATTAGTGAAGCGTGGGTGGTGCACAGCTGTAATCCCAGCTACTCGGGAGGCTGAGGCAGGAGAATCACTTGAGCTCGAAAGGTGGGGGTTGCAGTGAGCGGAGATTGCGCCACTGCACTCCAGCTCTGGGTGACAGAGGAAGGCTTCATCTTGGGGGTAAAAAAAAAAAAAAAAAAATCAGCTGGGTGTGGTGGTGTGCACCTGTAGTCCCAGCTACACAGGAGGCTGAGGCAGGAGGATAGCTTGAACCTGGGAGGTAGAGGTTGCAGTGAGCCAAGATTGAACTACTGCACTCCAGCCTGGGTGGCAGAGCAAGACTTTGTCTAAAACAAAAATGAAGATATAGCTCCCCGTATACTCCACTCTGTTTCCCCAATTATTGATCTTATGTCAGTATGGTCCATTTGTTCCAATTAATTAATTAACCAATATTGATCAATGATTATAAATGAAGTCCATAGTTTATTCAGATTTATTAAAACTTCAGAGACAGGATCTTGGTCTGTCACCCAGGCTGGGGTGCAGCGACATGATCACCACTCATTGTAAATTCAAACTCCTAAGTTCAAGAAATTCTCCCGCCTTGGCCTTCCAAAATTCTGGGATTATAGGTGTGAGCTACCCTACCTGGCCCAGATTTTCTTTTTTTTTTTTTTGAGCTGGAGTCTTGCTCTGTCACGCAGGCTGGAGTGCAGTGTCATGTCATCTGCTCACTGCAACCTCCGCCTCCTGGTTTCAAGCGATTCTCTTGCCTCAGCCTCCCGAGTAGCTGGGATTACAGACATGTGCCATCATCCCCTGCTAATGTTTGTGTGTTTAGTAGAAATGGGGTTTCACCATGTTGGCAAGGCTGATCTCGAACTCCTGACCTTAACTGATGCACCCGCCTTGGCCTCCTAAAGTGCTGGGATTATAAGCATGAGCCACCGCACCCAGCTGATTTCCTTATTTTTTTACCTAATGTCCTTTTGTAATCCAGGATACCATTCAGTACATCACACTGCATCTAGTCATCATGTCTCCTTAGGCTCTGCTGGCTTGATAGTTTCTCAGATTTTCTTTGGTTTTGATAACCTTGACAGTTTTGATGAGTATTGGTCTAGTATTTTGTAGAATCCTCTTCCATTGGAATCTGTCCAATGTTTTACTCACAGTTAGACTGGGGTT
>NW_016107345.1:439353-451641 GCF_001604975.1 Cebus imitator
CTCCACTCTCTGCCTCTGTCGGCACATGATGTTCTCCTTCTGTTGTCTTTGTCTGTGGCTCTCCTCTTCTTTTTATAAGGACATCAGTTGCACTGGATTAGGGCTCACACTAATGACCTCATTTTAACTTGATTCCACCTGCAAAGACCCTATTTCTGAATAAGGTCAGAGGTACCAGGGTTTGGGCTTTAACATATCTGTTTGTGGAACACAATTAAACTTAAAACAATGGGGGAGTATCTATATACATTAATTTTTAAATTATTATTATTTTTTGGAGATAGGGTGTTTCTCTGTCACCCAGGCTGGAGTGCAATGGCGTGATCTTGGCTCACTGCAGCCTCGACCTCCCAGGCTCAAGCAATCCTCCCACCTCAGCCTCCTGAGTAGCTGGGACTACAGGTGTGTGCCACCGTGCTGGCTAATTTTGTTTATTTTTTGTAGAGAGGAGGTCTCACTATGTTGTCCAGGCTGGTCTCAAATTCCTGTACTACTCCTGCCTCAGCCTCCCAAAGTGCTGGGATTATAGACATGAGCCACTGTGCCTGGACTAAATATATTATTTAGAATTCTTCTGCAAAGATTTATCACTTCTCTCTTATTTAATTATTTATATCAGTGTGAACTGCAACCACGCTATATTTATTTATTAGCTCCTGAAGTTGTTTTGCCAATTCTTTGGGATTTTCTGCATAGACAATAATGTCATCTGTAGCCCCTCCACAATCTGCATTTGGTTCCTCTTCTTGGCCTATCACAGTAGCCAGGACTTCTAGTACAGTGTTGAATAAGAGTGGTAAGAGTGAAAATCCTTGCCTTGTTCCCAATTTTAGGGGGAAAGCATCCTTTTTTTTTTACTACTAGCTGTAATGCTAGCTGTAGATTATCTGCTCATTCTAACAATCTGTCTTTTGTGTATTTAGGCTAGTCACATTTTGTATATATATATATAAATACACACATATATATTTTAAACCGAGTTTTGCTCTTGTTGCCCAGGCTGGAGTGCAATGGCACAATCTCAGCTCACTGCAACTTCCACCTCCCAGGTTCAAGTGATTCTCCTGTCTCAGCCTCCCAAGTAGATGGGATTACAGGCATGCATCAACACGCCTGGCTAATTTTGTATTTTTAGTAGAGACGGAGTTTCTCCATGTTGGTCAGGCTGGTCTCAAACTCCTGAGCTCAGATGATCTGCCTGCCTTGACCTCTCAAAGTGCTGGAATTACCGGCATGAGCTACCACGCCTGGCCTCAAAAATTTTTAAAAAATAGACTTTGTTAGAGCAGCTTTAGGTTTTTAGTCAAATTGAGCTGACAGTACAGAGTTCTGAATATTTCCTTCCAGTCTGTGGCTTGTCATCTCATTCACTTTTAATGCGATTATTTATATAGGCCACTTCTGCTTTCCACCCTTTGGTTCCCAGACCCATGAGGACTTCCCAGCCCACTGCAGCTTCATATTCACCATGTTTGCAGCTGTTTTCTACTTGTTATAGCCTCTTCCTTTTCTGCCTTTTCTGATTTTAATTAAGCATTTTATATTATTCCATTGTAAACTTGATCTTATTTATTTGAGACAGGGTCTGGCTCTGCCACCCAAGCTGAAGTGCAGTGGCACTGTCTTGGCTCACTGCACTCTTCACCTCCCAGCTCAAGCAATCCTCCCACCTCTGCCTTCCAAGTAGCTGGAACTACAGATACGCACCACCACAACTGGCTAAGTTTTTGTATTTTTTTTTTTGTAGAGACAGGGTTTCACCATGTCGCCCACACTGGTCTTGAACTCCTGGCCTCAAACAATCCTCCTGCCTTAGCCTCCCAAAGAGCTGGAATTACAGGTGTAAGCCACTGGGCCCAGCCTCTTGATCTCTTTTTGAAGAAAGGCTTTACTGCTATTCATTACATGAGTGGTTCTTAACTGGTGGCAATTTTGTCCTGCAGTGGATATTTTGCAATGTCGGAAGACATTTTTGGTGGTCATAACTGTGAGTCTTACCGCTGTTATCTAGTGCGTAGAGGCCAGGGATGTTGCTAAAACATCCTATGTGCATATTACAGTCCCTACAGCAAAGAATTACCTGATTCAAAATGTCTATAGCATTGCTATTGGCAAACACTGAATTAGATAATAGGAATCAATGTACATCAATCAGGAAAGTCTGGGTTATGGTTATAAAAAGGATTTCCCCATTTTTTTTTTTTTTTTTTTTCCTGAGGCAGAGTCTCGCTCTGTCACCCAGGCTGGAGTGCAGTGGTGCAATCTTGGCTCACTGCAACCTCTGCCTTCCGGATTCAAATAATTCTTGTGTCTCAGCCTCCTGAAGTAGCTGGGATTACAGGCTTGTGCCACCATGGCCAGCTAATTTTTTGGTATTTTTAGTAGAGACAGGGTTTTGTCATGTTGGCCAGGCTGGTCTCAAACTCCTGGGCTCAAGTGATCCACCTGCCTCAGCCTCCCAAAGTGCTGGGATTGCAGGCATGAGCCACTGTGCCCAGCCTCCCCAAATCTTATTGACTTAAAGCAACACATCTGGTCACTTGGCCCTATCCAGTTCAAGGAATTAATTGTACCAAGATGCCTGGAAGTGGGGGAACTAGAAGTGTTTGATGAAGAGCGTAATGACTGCTATACAGTAACATAATATTTTTCCTTTGACTTCTGTGAGGCTTGGAACTCACTTTTATATACAATAGCAATAGCTTTTGCGTTAGTGCAGGTCTTCCAAAAAGTAGATGCCAAGATTGGGTTAGACCTCAAGAGTTTTACTGAGAAAAAGCCTGAAAGGGAAAATGGAAAGGAAGCTGGTGAAGGCTGGGAGAGCATCAGGCTGTGATGGAGAAGAGAGGGGAGGAAGGAAGGAAGGCAAGTTAGATGGGAAGAATCTTATAGTGCAGTGGAATTCTTTTTTCTTTTTCTTTTTTTTTTTGAGACAGAGTCTTGCTCTATTGCCCAGGCTGGAGTGCAGTGGTGCAATCTCAGCTCACAATGCAGTGGAATTCTAAGAAAGTTTTGGCGTCACTTTTGAGGAGGGCATCCTTGAGTCAAAACCGCCTCTGAGAGGAGTCCTACATCTCCTGGGTACAGTGTTCCCACCACGCTCAGTCACTGACTGGGAGCAGCCTGTGGGAAGTTGTGATGGATTTCTGAGCACACACAGGACCACTAGTCAAATCCACTTTCTGCAGGTGAACTCTGAGAGGCATATTCTCATGGTTGCTTCAGTTCACCTCCTAGCAATACACAAACATGCTTTTCCACACAGGTTCAGGGAGCAGTTCCTGTGGTTCCTTGAGGCCTCTTTTTCTAACTAGTTGGACAGCTCCAGTCCCCATTGCTGCAGCTGATCTCATGGTTGTAACTGGTTCTTATCGTCTCCCTCCTCCACCATCTACTCAATCCCCCTCACCCTCATGGATCACTTTTGCTGGTTGTAGCTTATCCAGTGGAGTGACCCTTGGTAATCATACCCTTCTCAGACTGGGGTTGCTACACAGGTCCATTCACAATTACAATGAGGGGTGGGGGGGAAGGGCGTGGTGGCTCACGGCTGTAATCCCAGCACTTTGGGATGCCAAGGGGGGCGGATTGCTTGAGCTCAGGAGTCGGAGACCAGTCTGGGCAGCATAGCGAGAACCCCGTCTCTACAAAAAATACAAAACTTAGCCAGACATGGTGCTGTGCCCCTGTATTCCCAGCTACTTGGGAGGCTAAGGCAGGAGAATCCCTTGATCACGAGGTAGAGTGGGTGGCGGGGCCAGGCGAGTGGGGGTCGGAGTCTGTAGTGATCTGATATTGCCATCAATTACCTCTGCTGTTATGGGGACTCTTCCTCTCCTTGGATAGACCGGGGAGAGTAGCTATAGCTTGTAATTCAATGCGATCCTTGTTGTGTCCCTTCATAAGAGCGCAGTGCCTTTGGTGATTGGGGTCTCTAACCTTGCAGAGCCTAGAGTCGCAGGGACAGGAAGCACAAGAGTGGGTCACTGGGACCGATGGGAGTGCAGCCACTCCTTTGGTTCTTGACCCACTGCAGATTGCCTTCTTCCCTGGCTTAGCTGAGCTATGGTTTCATGGCAGTCTCCCTTTATCCCACCTGGATTAGTTTTGCTTCCTCAGGCTGCCTCTAAGCACCAGGTCCCTGGCTTTCCACTCTAGGAAGCCTCATTGTTGCCTCAGTGTGATTTCTGCACTATTTGTTTTGAATGGGCAGTTATTCAGAGGATTCAAAATTCAAGAGTCACAAAACAGCATTTCAGTGAAACATTTCCCTCCTACTTCTATATTCCAGCCATCCAAGTTCCCCTCTACAACAAATGTTTCCAATTTTTTAGATACCACAACACACCTTTTTTACCCAGATGGCAACATACTATACACATTGTTCTATACCTTGTGTGCATGTTTTTAAAAATTCTCATAGAGGTGAGACTGGATCTTAGAGAGCATTTCAAATTGGTACCTAAAGAGATTTATTTTTTCTTTTTTTGAGACAGAGTCTTGCTCTGCTGCTCAGGCTGGAGTGCAGTGGTGCCATCTCGGCTTACGAAAACCTCCACCTCCCGAGTTCAAGCAATTCTCATGTCTCGGCCTCCAGAGTAGCTGGGATTACAGGAGTGTGCCACAAAATTAGGAAGCTAATTTTTCGTATTTTTAGTAGAGACGGTGTTTCACCATACTGGTCAGGTTGGTCTCGAACTCCTGACCTCAGAGAGTGATCTGATCTGCCTGCCTTGCCTTCCCAAAGTGCTGGGATTATAGGAGTAGGCCATTGCACCCACCCCCTAAAGAGATTTCTCATTCCATTTTTAATGATAATTTCGTGTGTGTGTGTGTGTGTGTGTGTGTGTGTGTGAGAGAGAGAGAGAGAGAGAGAAAGAGAGAGAGAGAGAGAGAGAGAGAGAGAATGTACTATAATTTATTTAACCAGTCCACCAATTGATGGGTATTTAGTTTTTTCTTATTCTCTGTGATTACAAACTATGTTGTGATTAATAACTGTGTACATTCCAGGTATGTGAGTATATTTATAGAATAAATTTCTAGCAGTGGAATAACTGGGCCAAAGGGTATTTAGATTTGTCATTTAATGGTTTATTGCCAAAATCACCTTTCGTAGGGATGGTACAAGTTTGCCTTCTTCCCTTAATGTGCCTGTTTCTCCAGAGTTTTGCTGACTCAAGATGTTAACGAATCTTTTCAATCTTTGGCAATATGAAAAGATAAAAACAATATCTCAGCTGGGCACAGCGGCTCACGCCTGTAATCCCAGCACTTTGGGAGGATGAGCTGGGCAGATCATGAGGTCAGGAGTTTGAGACCAGCCCGGCCAAAATGGTAAAACCTGTCTCTACTAAAAATACAAAAATTAGCTGGGTGTGGTGGTGGGCGTCTGTAATCCCAGCTACTCAGGAGGCTGAGGCAGAATTGCTTGAACCCGGGAGGCAGAGGTTGTAGTGAGCCGAGATCATGCCACTGCACTCCAGCCTGGGTGACAGAGCGAGACTCCGTCTCAACAAATAAATAAATAAATAAATCTCAAAATTGTTTTAATTCACTAAGATTAGCCTTGTGAAACTGCCATTTTTAAGGTAAAAATAATTGTTGAATACTGGCAATTTCATATTCTTTTATTTCTTTGTGAGACTGTAGATCTCAGTTTATTTTCGGATTTTTTTCTGTTTATAATTTAATTTTGGCTCATCGTCGTGCCTCGCCCCTGTAATCCCAGCACTTTGGGAGGCTGAGCTGGGTGGACCACTAGGTAAGTTCTAGACCAGCCTGATCAACATGGAGAAACTCTGTCTCTACTAAAAACTACAAAATCAGCTGGGCGTGGTGGCGCATACCTGTAATCCCAGCTACTCAGGAGGCTGAGTCAGGAGAATTGCTGGAACCAGGGAGGCAGAGGTTGTAGTGAGTCGAGATCGTGCCAGTGCATTCCAGCCTGGGAAACAAGAGCAAACCTCCATCTCAAAATAAATAAATAAAAAAAATTTAATTTAATTTAAAACAATTTAAAATTTCAGTTTATTTTCATTTTATTTTTTATTTTTTTGAGACGGAGTTTCGCTCTTGTTACCCAGGCTGGAGTGCAATGGCGCGATCTCGGCTCACTGCAACCTCCGCCTCCTGGGTTCAGGCAATTCTCCTGCCTCAGCCTCCTGAGTAGCTGGGATTACAGGCACGCGCCACCATGCCCAGCTGATTTTTTGTAGTTTTAGTAGAGACGGGGTTTCACCGTGTTGACCAGGATGGTCTCGATCTCTTGACCTCGTGATCCACCCGCCTTGGCCTCCCAAAGTGCTGGGATTACAGGCGTGAGCCACCGCGCCCAGCTAAAAATTTCAGTTTATTTTGGGGTCTAAGGGATTTTTGCTTGCATGGAGATGGACTGGGGGCTAAGACTTATAGGAACCGGATAAGAAGCCTGAAGGGGTATGGTTAGACGGAGCAAAACTAGGAAACTCTTGCACTCAGCTAGGCCTGATAGGATCAGTATGTGCTGCTCTGCCTCCTCTAGGCGCTTGTATTTGTTCCAAGTCTAGCAGAACGAGCTGCTTCAGTCCAGCCCAGAGCACTAGCAGGGATGAAATGATGGGAAACCTGAGCTCTGCACATCTGGAGTCTTGCAGTTCTCCCGAGCACAGACGTGGAGTCACTCCAAGGGGCTGCCCCATCACATTTTGTTTGTTTTGAGCCTCAGAGGACCGAGAGCCTGTCCTGTCCTCTCTCTCTGTGGTGCTCAACTAAGTACTTGTCCTGTTCTGTCCTGTCCTGGGCAGTGAGGGTGGAGAGAAGAAACGAAGCAGAATGAGGGGGCGTTCTGCCTTCAGGACCCACCATTATGGGAGGCTATCTCCTCAGGGGTGCCCAGAGCAGCCCCCTGCCCTCTGAAAAGTTTTCATGACTCTTATTGTGAGTACCTGAGCTTTGGTCTTTTTTTTTTTTTTAATTGAAGACTATTTTACATGTAATTTATCATAGCAGGCCTACATGTGCACATCTAGACCTGCTGTGATAACTTTAAAGTCTACACAAGCTTTCACTGGATGGACGAATCATACAGTTCCTCTGTAGATGGACATTTAGGTTGTTCTTGCCATTGACAGCACTGCCACAAACCTTTCTTATGATTCTTTGTGCAAGTGTATCTGTTGAATAAGCTCCTAAAAGTAGACTGTTGGGTTAAAAGATGTGTGCAGTTAAAAAATGTGATTAGTATCGACTGTTCAGATAACGGCTCAGATTTCTCTCATGTAGAAACAGAGGCTCGCAGAGGCCAAGTCCTCTCCAGTCCTCCCTATGTCACACATCCCAGCGTTCCACAGGACTCACTGCTTTTTCACATTTGGTCTGACTTGCTGATAAGCGTCTCAAATTGTCTCCCATTAGCATGATCTTCCTAAAACTGCATTTTCGTCTATAGTATGGATATACCATAATCGAATTCATTTCCCTATCATTGGAACTTTATTGAAGGTGCCTCTGTATGGAGCTATGCAGATAATTTTGCAAAGAGCATTTGGGGCTGGCTTATGCCTGTAATCCTAGCATTTTGGGATGCTGAGGTGAGCAGATCACTTGAGATTGAGGGCAGGAGTTTGAGACCAGCCTGGCCAACACGGTGAAACTCTGTCTCTACCAAAAAATACAAAAATTTGCCAGGTGTGGTGGCGGGCGCCTGTAGTCGCAGCTACTGGGGAGGCAGAGGTGGGAGAATCTCTTGAACCTGGGAGATGGAGGTTGCAGTGAGCTGAGAGATGGCGCCACTGCACTCCAGCCTGGATGGCAGAGTGAGACCCTATTAAAACAACAACAACAACAACAAAATGAATTGCACTTCTGCCCAAAACCCTTGCCTGAGCTAATAATAATAGCTAAATATATTGAGCACTTACTATGTGTCTGCCCTGCCCTTTGCAAGGTATTAGCTCAAAACTCCGATGAATTAGGTATTTTTATGAGCTTAGTTTTACAGATGTGAAAGCTGAGGAAGACAGATAAATAGCATGTTCAGGGTCCTAGAGCTGGTAAGAGATGGGGTTGGAGTTAAAATCCACAGTCCAGCTCCACTCAGTGGGCCTGATCACGGTGAAATGCCAGGCTGTGAGTCCCAGACTGGGGCTTTGAGTACAAAGAGTGGCCACATTTGAAAGTGAGATGCTGTCGAATTACTCTCCGAAAGGGCTATCTGTGCCATCCTCTGGTACCACCAGAGTGAGAGTGAGGCCTTTTTTTTCTTCAAGGAGTATGTCTTTTTCATTTCCATATCCTTGCCTGTAGGGGATACGGAAATGAAATATACCCCACATAAGGTCAGGCATGGAGCAGGTAGGTTCCTGAGGGGTGGCTGGATGGATGAATGGATGGATGGATGAAGGGGAGCGGACAGGTGTGGAGAGAGGGAAGACAGGTTATACCAGAGAAGCCATCGCTCAGTGTGGCATCCTGCCTCTACAACTCATTCATTTAACACGTTTGAAGTGTTCCTTATTTTTCGATTCTTAGCTGACTTGTCCCTTCCTGGAGCGATCTGCTCAAGTGTCCCCTCTGATCAGAGCCTTCCCTGACCTTCCTGTCTCCACCGCACCATGCACTCCTTACCCTCCGAATCTTGCTTAGTTTTTCTCCACAGCATCTATCCCCATCTTACGTGTATTTACACTTCTGTTTTGCTTACCGTCTTCCACATTCCCGTAGGGGAGAATATGAACTTGGCTAGGGCAGAGAGGCTTTGTTTGTTCAATGATTCATCCCCGGGGACTTAGGATATTTCCTGGTGTTAGTAGCTGCTCAGTCAGTATTTGGTGAGTATGGCACCTATTATTCACTGTTCCAGGAGCTGGGAGGGCAGCGGCGGGCGGGACAGAGACTCTGCTTCAGGGCTCGACATTTGATATTGCCTGATGGTGGGGGCCCAGGGCTCCAGATCACTTGGTTCCTTTCTAAAGAAATCTAAGGCTGGCAGCGATGGCTCTCCCTGGGGCTCGACAGCCGCGCCCCCCGCGGCGAGCCCGCCCCACAGCGCCCCCTAACGGCCTTGCGCGCGCCGCACTGGGCCCCGCGCTCCGCCGGCGAGCTGGAAACCCCGGGAGGTCCTCCTGGGCCATGTCCTCCCAACTTTCCGACACTTCTGCTTTCGCCCGGGACGGGAAGAGGAAGGAGAGCTGGGGGAGGGCGCAGCGCAGGGCGAGGCCGGCGCGGGCGTGGGAGGAAGGCTGCGGCTCTGGCGCCTTCTGCCACGGCGTCATCCGGAAGAGCCACTTTTTCAAGGGCGAAGACCCTACATTCTTGGAGGGCCTTCCTTTCCTCGGGTCCAGCTCGGCTCTCACCTTACGCCCCTTCTCCCCGCGGGAGGTGACGGGTTGCGGGGTCACAGGCGGAGGCGAGGGCCGGGCCAGTGTCCATCCTGCCGCCCTACGTCTCCTAGGTCCTGCACCAGGGTTTTGGGACCAAAGCAAGCGCGGTGCCTCTGTGTTTGGGGTCGAGCTTCTTCACGGTCCGCGAGCACTACGCGCGAGTCCTCGGGCGCGGGGTGGGCGGACGCCCTGCCCCGGGGAGTCCCAGGGATCCGCAGGGAGGGGAAGGCCGGAGGCGCCCGAACAGAAGTCAGGGCGCCATCTGGCGGCCGCGTCCCGCAGCCCCCAACCCACAGCCCGCAGCCCGCAGCCCGCAGCCCGCAGCTCGCCGCCCAGACGCGCCTTAGGGGCCGGTTGGCCCGCGGGATTTGCAGACCCTACTCCTCCTGCAGGATCCCGGGTCCGTTTCTCGTAATGGTTGCGGTCTTGGGTCACTGACATACGTACGCTAAGGTAGGATTGGACTTTCAAGAGCTGAGCAATGGCTGGGCATGGTGGCTCACTCCTGTAATCGCCGCATTTTGGGATGCCGAGGCAGGAGGATCGCTTGAGCCTAACAGTTTGAGACCAAGCCTGGGCAACCTAGGGAGACCCTGCCTCTACCAAAATGAAAAAAAAAAGGGGAGTGGTGGCGCGCCTCTGTAGTAGTCTCAGCTACTCGGGAGGCTCAGATGGGAGGATCTCGAGCCTGGCAGGTCCAGGCTGCAGTGAGCTGTGATTGCACCCCTGCACTCCAGATTGAGCAATCGAGCGAGACCCTGTCAAAGAAACAAACAAACCCAAAAACCCAAAACCAGAACAAAAAGCGAAAACAGGAAAACAATGTGTAAAAGAGCTGAGCACTGACCAGTTCAAGCATGAGAACGGCTTCTGTTGGCGTTGGAACTCAAGTTTCAAGTTTCCTGACTTCGTGGATGCCCTGAGGGCTCAAAGTGGCTCTCCCTCCTCTCCATACTTCTTTTTTCTCCCTGTCTATATTGTTCCTTTTATTTGTGTGTGTGCGTGTGAGAGAGAGACTATAAAAGGAATACATAGACATAATTTTTAAAAATGGAAAAAGTTCCTGTTGGAAGTTTTCCCCTTCCTGAAAACATGGGTCTGTGCTCACTGGAAATGCAGGTTTGCTGGTTCTCCTTCCTTAATACTGGCAGGACTCTTGGCCAGGGGTCAAGTCCACTCCCTTCCTGGTGTGGGCAGGACTGGTCCGTTTATCTCCAGGGCTGGAAGCACCTTGGAGGCAGCTCTGGAATTGGTGAGGCTTTGTGGGTGGGAGGTAGGGGGTGTCAGAAGGGAGGCAAAGGGCATTCTCAAATATTTCTCACCTTGTTTCCTTTTGCATAACTTGATTAATCTTTTGTTCTTGTCAAGTTCTTACCCAATCACAAAGTTTTATTATTATTATTTTTTGAGACAGAATTTTGCTCTTGTTGCCCAGGCTGGAGTGCAGTGGTGTGATCTTGGCTCGCTGCAACCTCTGCCTCCCAGGTTCAAGCGATTCTCCTGCCTCAGCCTCCCAAATAGCTGGGATTACAGGCATGCACCACCATGCCTGGCTAATTTTGTATTTGTAGTAGAGACGGGGTTTCACCATGTTGGCCAGGTTGGTTTTGAACTCCTGACCTCAGGTGATCCACCCACCTTGGTCTCCCAAAGTGCTGGGATTACAGGCATGAGCCTCCGTGCGCAGTGATATTTTTTTGAGACAGGGTGTCACTTCGTCACCCAGACTGGAGTGCATAGGCACAATCACGGCTCACTGCAGCTTCTACCTCCCCGGGCTCAGGTGATCCTCCCATCTCAACCTCCTGAATACAGGTATGCACCACTGTGCCTGGCTAATTTTTTTTTTTCTTTTTCTTTTTGGTAGACATGGGGTTTCATCATGTTTCCCAGGCTGGTCTTGAACCCCTGGGCTCAAGTGATCCACCCACCTCTGCCTCCCAAAGTGCTGGGATTATAGGTATGAGCCACTGTGCCTGGACAGTTTTATTTTATCGTAGTAGGTTTGCCTTGTTTTGCTCTGTTTTTTGATACAAGGTCTCACTCTGTCGACCAGGCTAGAGTGCAGTGATGCTATCTCAGCTCACTCACTGCAACCTTCACCTCCTGGGTTCAGGTGATCCTCCCACTTCAGCCTCCCAAATAGCTGGGACCATAGGTGGGCACCACCATGTTCCTCAGGCTGATCTTGAACTCCTGGGTTCAAGCCACCCACCAGCCTTGGCCTCCCAAAGTGCTGGAATTATAGGTGTGACCCACTGCGCTGGCCAGTTTTATTTTCTTTTACTAGGTATACCTTGTTTTATTAGTTGCCACTCATACCACGGATACCCATTTCTCAGTTGATCTGATTTTCTTACAAATAGTCACATCAGTGATGGGCCAGTATTCTAGATCTGGGGTGGCAGAAACCAAGGTTGGTGGTCCACTTTCCCACTTTAGTCAGGGGTGACCAGTCCCAGAAGTCCAGGTTCTAGTAATAGGAAAGTCTTCTTTTTTTTTGAGATAGTCTCCTTCGTAGACCAGACTGGAGTGCAGTGCCAAGATCTCAGCTCACTGTAGCCTCCACCTCTTGGGTACAGCCTCCCTTGTAGCCGGGGTTATAGATGTGTGCCACCACATCTGGCTAATTTTTATATTTTTAGTAGAAATGGGGTTTTCCCATGTTGGCCAGGCTAGTCTTGAATTCCTGACTTCAAATGATCCGCCTGCCTCAGCCTCCCAAAGTGCTGGGATTACAGGCAGAGCTACTGTGCCCAGCCCTGCTGTCTTTATTTTCTACCTTACATAGTACAAAGTCGTGATTGTTCGTTTTTGTTACTTAAGAAAAATTTTTATTAGAATACTCCACTTCATAAAATAGAATATATTTCCTATTTGTTCCTAATAAACACTTGAGAATGCCCACTTCAACAATTCTGCTGAT
>NW_016107345.1:451697-466836 GCF_001604975.1 Cebus imitator
GAGTCTTGCTCTGTTGCCAGGCTGGAGTGCAGTGGTTTGATCTCGGCTCACTGCAAAATTTGCCTTCCTAGTTCAAGCGATTCTCCTGCCTCAGCCTCCCGAGTAGCTGGGACTACAGGCGCACACCACCACACACGGCTAAATTTCGTAATTTTAGTACAGACAGGTTTCACCATGTTGGCCAGGATGATCTCAATCTCTTGACCTCATGATCCGCCCACCTGGGACTCCCAAGGTGATAGGTGTCTTCTTTCAAAGAGCTGACAATCTATGTTATGTGGTTTATTCAGGCAGCTCAGGGGTAGACAGAGTGAGGACAGGTCTAGGCTCAGAAACCAAGGATCACAGAGGTTCCTGCTCTTGTGAGGCCCCGGGCCATTGTCTAGTGTGGTGCTTCCCAAGGTTTTGGAGTTCATAAGCCCATGGAGTATTGGGAAAATCACATTGACTCGTCAATTGTTGATTTGGCACATCAGGTTATTAGCAAAATTATCAATTCAGAAAAGAAGGGACATTTTAACACCAAGCATTTCTAAATGGAAGCTTCTCTCATTTCACCCAGGACTGGTGGATCCCAAGTAGCTGGGATCACAGGCATGCGCCACCACGCCTGGATAATTTTTTTGTGTGTGTGTATTTTTAGGAGAGACTGAGTTTCACCATGTTGCCCAGGCTGGTCTCGAACACTTGACCAGGTCTCCCAGTGGGAAACCTGGCTGGTTCCCTTCACAGTTGGGTGGCTGCCTCGAGTACTCAAGGCCTCAACAACAAAGGGAGGGATATTCATTGTGGTTGTGAGTCTCTCAAAATACAGGCTTCACAGTGTCAAACCCAGTGTTTCACCTGCCCAGCCTGTTTGCTGGTCACCATTTCTGGACTCTGGAACCTTTGGGACATGTTTCTGTCATTGCACTCCCCACACTGTTTGATGGGTTTTACCGCCCGCCTCAGTGGCTTGCTGGCTAAAGACAGGAACCACATTAGATCTGACTGCTGGCTGCCCAGCGCTCAGCAAGTGCTCACCAAATGCCTGTTGCCCACATGAATTAAACTCAGTTTCACTCTTGTATCTCCAAGTGATGAAAGACTCACTGTACACTGCTTGAAAAATGAGAGGGGAGGCCGGGCGTGGTGGCTTATGCCTGTAATCCAAGCACTTTGGAGGCCAAGGCAGACGGATCACCTGTGGTCGGGAGTTCAAGACCAGCCTGACCAACATGGTGAAACGCTGTCTTAAAAAAAAAAAAAAAATGAGAGGGGAAATGGCCCATTTCATGCTGATAAAGGAAATATATTTGCTAGTTTTTCCCAAAGGCTGTTTTCACAGCTAGTTGGTTTCCTTTAGGTTATGTTTATTTTCTGCTGGGCAATCTGTACTCCAGAGAGACGGGGGACCCATGCTTTGCATTGTCCCACCTTCCATAACCATGGTTCTCAGCCTTGCTGCACATTAGAAGCACCTGGGAGAGGTTAGAATACTGACGCTCAGGGGCCCACCTCTGACCAACTCAATCAGACTCTGGGGGTAGGGTCTGAACATTGGTTTTTGTTTGTTGATTTGCTTAATCAGTTTTTCTCAGTGATTCTAATGTGCATCAGTGGCTCAGAACCTGTGGCCTAGACAAACTTTTTGGACTCTTGCAACCGAGTGAGAGCCAGCGGTTAAAGAGGGGGAAGTCATGGACAAGGAAGGAGGGGAAACTGAGGTAAAAGATATAGCCCACAACTTCCTGTGGACTTAAGCCATTGGTTTTGTCTTCTATAAGATGGGGATAATGAGAGCTGTCTCAAAATGCTGCTGAGATGATCTGAATGCCTGGCACAGAGGAAATGCTTGTGATGGTTTTATGTGCCAATTAGGGCAAGCTATGATATCCAGATTTTTGGTCAAACAACTAGTCTAAATGTTACTGTGAAGGTGTTCTTTTTAAAGATATGATTAATAGGCCGGGTGCAGTGGCTCATGCCTGTAATCCCAGCACTCTGGGAGGCTGAGGCAGGCGGATCACGAGGTCAGAAGTTCAAGAGCAGCCTGACCAACATGCTGAAACCTTATCTCCACTAAAAATAAAAAAATTAGCCGGGCGTGGTGGTGCACTCCTGTAATCCCAGTTATTCAGGAGGCTAAGGCAGGAGAATTGCTTGAATGGGGAGGCTGAGGTTGCAGTGAACAGAGATTTTGCCACTGCACTCCAGCCTGGGTAACAGAGTGAGACTCCATCCCAAAAAAAAAAAAAAGATATGATTAACATTTAAATCAGTAGACCTTGCTTTTTAAGTTTAATTTAACTTTTTACTTTTTTTTTGAGACAGAATCTCTATTGCCCAGGCTGGAGTGCAATCTCGGCTCACTCCACCATCTCCAGGGTTCAAGCAGCTCTCCTGCCTCAGCCTCCCCAGCAGCTGGGATCACAGGCATGTGCCACCATGCCCAGCTAATTTTTTTGTATTTGTATTTGTATTTTTTAATTTTAATTAAAAAAGTTTTTTATTTTCACCGTGCCACAGGAAAAGAGATTTTTTTTGTATTTTTAGTAGAGACGGAGTTTTACCATGTTGCCCAGGCTGGTCTCAAACTCCTGACCTCTAGTGATCCACCCTCCTCGGCTTCCCAAAGTGCTGGGATTACAGGCATGAGCCACCATGCCTGGCCTTAAATCAGTAGACTTGGAGTAAAGCAGATTACCCTCCTTAAGAGAAAAGACTGATATCCCCGAAGAGGTAGGAATTTTGCTTCCAGACTGCCTTTGGACTCAAAATTGCAAGCGTGAGCCCATCCCGGAGTTCATGTTAGCTAGCATGCCTTACAGATACTGGATTTTGACCATCTTGTCAGGAAAGAAAAAAAAAAAAAAAAAAAAAGATTTTGGACTTGCCAGTCCCTGCAATCACAGGAGTTAATTCCTTAAACTAAGCCCCTCTCCAACTCCTACTGGTTCTGATTCTTTGGGGAACCCTGATGAATACAATGCTCAATTAATGATTGCTACTGTTGTTACCATCTAACTCAGTAGTGACTGGGCTGGTTTGGGGCAATAAGTAAGACTGCAGCTTCATGGGTCAGGGCAATGGGCATTATCCCAAGGAAATGATAGTGATGAGCTCTCAGTATCAAATTCCAGAGTGTGAAGTCCAGATGTGAAGTTAAATGCAGGGTACAGAAACCCTTTCCTTTTCCTCATCTGAAACGTGGAGATTTTCATCAGGAGAGAGGGCCTGCAGCACAGGGTACATAGCTCCAGACTTGTGGTCAGGAGGCCTGGCTTTGGCTCCTGGCTGAGTCACCAACTGGTGACTGTGCCACCTTGGGCAAGACGCAGCCTATTTTATTTTATTTCATTTTTTGGCTCCCTGAGGGGGTTGAGCTGGATGATGTGTGAGGTGCTTTCTATCTCAGGGTCTGTGTGTTTTCTTGCTGGAATTTGGTTTCTGCTTCTTAAATGATTCCAAGTTGGGCTGCTTTGTATTTATGATCAGGAGAGAGGTGACACGGTTGAATTGTGGCTGTCCGATCCAGGGCTTGAGAAAACACCTGAGACCTTACTCCATGTGCTCTGGGATGGAGACTCCAGGGCGGAGAAGGTGGGCTCCTGCAGGTCTCTGCTACTGGGATTCCCTTCCCAAGTCCCCTCAGGCACACCAGGCCTGTCCCTTTCCTGACAGCTTGCCCTGGAGAGGGCAGAGATCACATATAAAGCAGTGGTCCCCAACCTTTTTCACACCAAGGACTGGTTTCACAGAAGACAGTTTTTCATGGCAGGGGTCGGGGGATGGTTTTGGGATGATTCAAGTGCATTACATTTGTTGTGCACTTTATTTCTATTATTATTACTTTGCAGTGTATAATGAAATAATTACCCAACTCACCATGATGTAGAATCAGAGCGAGCCCTGAGCTTGTTTTGCTGCAACTAGATGGTCCCATCTAGGGTCGATGGGAGACAGTGACAGATCATCAGGCATCGATTCTCATAAGGAGTGGCCAACCAAGATCTCTCGAATGCACAGTTCACGATACGGCTCGTGCTCCTAGGAGAATCTAATGTTGCCTGATCTGACAGGAGGCAGAACTCAGGTGGTAATTCAGAGCAGCTGTAAATACAGATGAAACTTCACTCGCTCACCCACCACACTCACCTCCTGCCGTGCGGCCTGGTTCCTAAGAGGCCATGGACGGATACCGAATGGTGGCCCAGGGGTTGGGGACCCCTGATATAGAGAATTTACTATTGCTTTACAAACTCAAGTGTGAAAGAAACAGAACTAGCTGTGGTCCTCTCCTTTATTTATTTCTTTAGAGACAGGGTCTTACTCTGTTGCCCAGGCTGGAGTGGAGTGGCACAATCATAGCCCACTGTAGCCTCAACCTCCTGGGCTCAAGTAATCCTCCTGCCTCAGCCTCCTGAGTAGCTGGGACTACAGTTGTGTGCCACCAAGCCCAGCTATGTGCCCGTTTTTAAATGATCCCATTTCTGACTCTAAGCCCCCATCCTCACTACTGTCAGAGGTCTTGGGATGTCGGTCTTCAGAGATTATTATGTTGTTTGCTCCTGGGGCTGCATGTCCTTTAAGCCTGGCATACCTTCAGTTTCATGCCATGCTGGCGTGCCTGGGTCACAGGTACAGCCTGTGACCTCCCTTCTGAGCACCTGCCATCTTCCCAGGGCATCTTCAGGAAAAGTTATTGAAACTAAGAACTATGAGCCACTCCTGTCTGTGGGTGCTAGGGCCCCCCAGCCAAAACCCAGGCATCAGAGGCTTCAGTGTCCGTCTACAGAATGCAAGATCCCAGCTCACTGCAAAACTGCCCTGCTTCCAGGTGCTTCCAGGAGTCCACAGGGGATGATGTTTCATGAGTTAACAAGCATTTCTCTCACCTGCTTCCACTCTGGACCACACTGCCGCCTTGTGGAGGGTGGTGACTCTGCCATTGCTTTACAGGCCTGTGATGGCTTTGAGTTATGTTCTTGTCCAGGGTGGATCTGCCAGCCTCTCAAAGCTACAGTCCTCAAGGATCCAGAGGGTCCACACAGCTGTGCGCTCCCTTGCAGCCAGGCTGTCACCCCAGCACTCCTCCCTTAATCTGAGTTGCACCTTGTGACCTGGGCCTGGAGGCAGTGTCACCTGTGGTCCTGGGGCTCTTAGAGTCCTCCTCAAGGAGGACCCTTCTGCCTCAGTCTGTGGCTTTTCTCTCCGTAACACAGGCCCAGTGTATTAGTCAGGAGTCTTCTGAATGCAAGTGATGGAAACTTAGCTTAAGTTGTTTACAATTAAAAAAAAAAAAGAAAAGAAAGAAAATGTGTTGGTTTGTCGCTGAAAACTCATGGCAAGTCTTCAGGTATAGCTGGATCCAGGAGCTTGAACAGTGGTCAGAGCGCAGTCTTTCCCCTGTTCTGCTTTCCTTTTTGCGGCTTTACTCACAAGCAGGCTTTCTCCACTTGGGTGCTCGCTAAAGTTTTGGGCTTATTTCTTCTCCATAGCTATCAACCTTAGTGGAAAGAGGCTTCTCTTTGACTTCAGTTCCTACAAAAGTTCTGCAACTGGGTCTCTTTGGCTCAATTCACTTGCTTGTCATTGAAAGAACCCTTTTGAAAGACAGGGTGAAACATACAAATACACTTCCCCTCTGGCCACGTGTGGTGGCTCATGCCTATAATCCTAGCACTTTGGGAAGCCGAGGCCGGTGGATCATCTGAGGTCAGAAGTTCGAGACTAGCCTGGCCAACATGGAGAAACCCCGTTTCTAATAGAAATACAAAAAATTAGCTGGGCCTGGTGTTGGGCACCTGTAGTCTCCACTACTCAGGAGGCTAAGGCAGGAGAATCACTTGAACCCAGGAGGCAGAGGTTGCAGTGAGTCAAGATTGTGCTATTGCACTCCAGCATGGGCAACAGAGCGAGTCTGTCTCAAAACAACAACAAAAAACACTTCCCCTCCCATATGAATGGAGGCGGAGGTGTGTGTGACTCCATCTGGATTGAGAATAATGAAGCAGTAGTTCCCCCCAAGGAAAACAATGTGGTTTTAGAGGAAGAAAGAATAGGTGTCATACAGATACCAAACTTCAGGTGTGTATTATATCAAGGCGTATTTGAATCTCTGAATAACAACTAAAGCTCAAGCTAGGGTGGAAACTACCACTAAATGTCAGTACGGAAGATGTGTGGGGACCTGTCAGATGACAGGCACAGATAGCAAGGGCTGTGAGAATTCAGAAGAGAGTGTTTGGATTGAAGCTGGATCACAGAGCAATGCTTTTCATATATATATATATATATATATAAAATAACATAATTTTTTTTGGAGACAGAGTCTTGTTCTGTCACCCAGGCTGGAGTGCAGTGGCGTGATTTACGCTCACTGCAACCTTAGCTTCCTGTGTTCAAGTGATTCTTGCACCTCAGCCTCCTGAGTAGCTGGGATTGCAGGCACATGCCGCCATGCCCAGCTAATTTTTGTATTTTTACTAGAGGTGGGGTTTTGCCATGTTGGCCAGGCTGATCTCACACTCCTGCCAGACTCCCAGAGTTCTGGGACTATAGGCTTGAGCCACCATACCCAGCCTGCTTTTCAAATTTTAATTCAACTAGATTCTTTTTAAAATGTAGATTTGGATTCCAGGTTTTAGGGCATTGATCCTCAACCAGGGAAGATTTTGCCCATCAGAGGACATTTGGCAATGTCTGCAGACAGCTTTGGTTGCTACAGTGTGGGGGACGAGGGGCTTCTGGCATCTAGTGGGTAGAGGTCTGGAACGCTGCGGAATATCCACAGCATATAGGGCAGCCCTTCCCAACAAAGAGTCATCTAGCCCAAAATGTCGGTGGCACTGTGGCGTTCTGGAGAGCATGAAACCGTGGGTAGGGGGACACTCCAAGCAGAGGAACTGCCAAAGCTGCTGTGGAAGAAATGTCTGGTTTATGGGGGCAAGGTACAGGCAGCCTGGCAGGAGGGGAGGTTGTATGTTCATGGAATCATAAAACCACCGATACCATGCATTGGGAAGAAGTCTCAAGTCACCTACAGCCTTGCCAAAGAAAATGGGCCCCAGGTGAACTGCAACAGCATCTCTAACAAGAGATGCAGAATCTCAGGCCCTTCCTCAGACCATCTGAGTAAAAATCTGCATTTTAACAAGGCCCAAGTGATTCGCATGCATGTTAAGGTTAGGTAACCACCTGTGACACACCCCTAGGATGAACTGACCAAGCACTTGTATTTATTCAGCATCTACAGTGTGTTCAAATTTTCATTAGGGCCGGGTGCGGTGGCTCACGCCTGTAATCCCAGCACTTTGGGGGGCCGAGGTGGGTGGATCACGAGGTCAAGAGATTGAGACCATCCTGGTCAACATGGTGAAACCCCATCTCTACTAAAAATACAAAAATTAGCTGGGCATGGTGGCGTGCACCTGTAATTCCAGCTACTTGGGAGGCTGAGGCAGGAGAATTGCTTGAACTCGGGAGGCGGAGGTTGCAGTGAGCCGAGATTGCGCCACTGCACTCCAGCCTGGTGACAGAGCGACACTCTGTCTCAAAAAGAAAAAAAAAAGTATGGAGTTGACTCACCTGGAGATGTAGATTTGGCTATAGAAAAGCAAAATGAACTTCAAGTGTCAGACTTTTGAATGAAAAGTGCCCCCTCCTGCTCCCCTCTCTCTCGAAGGGTTAGAACTCAGCAGTAAGGTTTTCTGACAAGTGACCCTGTCTCCTTCCTTGGACCTAGGCTGGTCTGTGACCCAGGGCTGCCATTCCAGGTACTGGGTAGGCCAGCAACCTCTGAGGTGACTTGTCTTGACCGGATGAGTAGCCTCAAGTAGTTTGCCCTTTGGAGGTCGGAATTAAGAATTTCCAAGAGAGGTTTTCAATTTGTAGAAGGAGTAGGGGCTAGAAGGTCCTCAGTGGCCATATGTATACCAAATCCAGGAGGGAGTGGTCGATTCAGCAGAGAACAACGGACATGCAAAAGAAGCAGGGAGGTCTTAGGAAAGATCATGCAGTCTAGGAGAGAGCGACAGGGCTGCTGAGAGAGAGACTTCTGATCTCGTTGGCTGTCCAGTCTCAAGACCATACATTGAGCTCCTTTTTCTTTACCCTGTAAAACTTTGTAATTTAAAACACAAACACACAATTAAGTTTAGCTGATTTATTTACAACTATAGACTGATTTAAAGATGAGTAATAGGCTGGATGTGGTGGGTCATGTCTGTAATCCCAGCACTTTGGGAGGCTGAGGCGGGAAGACCATCTGAGGTCAGGAGTTCTAGACCAGCCTGGCCAACATGGTGAAACCCCGTCTCTACTAAAAATACAAAAGTTAGCCAGGTATGATGGTGGGCACCTGCAGTCCCAGCTACTCAGGAGGCTGAGGCAGGAGAATCGCTGGAACCCGGGAGGCAGAGGTTGCAGTGGACCAAGATTGTGCCACTGTACTCCAGCCTGGGAGACAGAGCAAGACTCCATCTCAAAAAATGAATAAATAAATACAAATAAAGATGAATAATAATATTCCAAGTGAGGGAAGGAAATATTCACACTGCTTAACTTGTAACTGCTTAACTTGTAGCTCACATACATTAATTATTTCTGTTCCTTTTTTTCTTTTTCTTTTAATTAATTAATTTATTTTTGAGATGGAGTCTCACTCTGTCGCCCAGGGGAGAGTGGAGTGGCAGGATCTTAGCTCACCGCAACCTCTGCCTCCCCGTTTCAAGCAATTCTGCCTCAGCCTCCTGAGTAGCTGCGATTACAGGTGTGCACCACGACGCCTAGCTGATTTTTGTATTTATAGTAGAGACAGGGCTTTCACCATGTTGGTCAGGCTGGTCTCGAACTCCTGACCTCATGATCCGCCTGCCTCAGCCTCCCAAAGTGATGAGATTACAGGCGTGAGCCACCGTGCCTGGCTTTAAAAAAAAAATTTTTTTTATTTTTTATTTTTTTGAGACAGGGTCTTTGTTGCTCAGGCTGGAGTGCAGTGGTGGTGGGGTCTCAGCTCACTTCAACCTTTGCCTCCCAGGCTCAGGTGATCTTTCCACCTCAGCCTTCCAAATAGCTGGGATCACAGGCATGCGCCACCACAGCCGGCTACTTTTTTTGTATTTTTTTGTAGGGATGGGTTTGCCACGTTGCCCAGGCTGGTCTCAAACTCCTGGACTCAAGCAATCCTCCTACTTTGTCCACCCAAAGTGCTGGGATTACAGGAATCAGCCACTGTGCCCAGCTGGTACTTTTTTTCTTTTTTAAGATTACAGTATTATCTGTCTCCCTGTCAGTCATTTCATCCTCTCTTCCTTGTCAGGGAACTCTGATTTTGTTCAAGGAAATAAGTAAATCAAATATTACTTAGGGCCACGTGCAGTGACTCACATCTGTAGTCCTTGCACTTTGGGAGGCCGAGGCAGAGGGGTCGCTTGAGTTCAGAAGTTTGAGGCTGCAGTGAACTATGATTATGCCACTGCATTCCAGCCTAGGCAACAGAGCGAGACCGTGTCTCAAAAAAGAAAAAAAATTGCATAAGCAGAACATGTAACAACAACAACAACAAAATCACAGAGACCTTGGCCTCCGCTCTTAGGCAGATCCCAGTTAGCTGAGTCAGCCATGGCGATCTCATTCTTCTGCCAGCAGTTGGTTTAGGAACCAGCATGTGGCAGACTCAGTCCTGGCCCATGAGATGAACAGGGAAATCTACGGGAGGTTCGGGGAAAGTGGATCAGACTTCTAAGAGTCTGGAAGAAATGACTCCTTTTCCTGTTAGATTTTTTTTTTTTTAAATTCTGAATGTGGGCCAGGTACAGTGGCTCATGCCTGTAATCCCAGCACTTTGGGAGGCCAAGGTAGGTGGATCACTTGAAGTCAGGAATTTGAGAGCAGCCTGGCCAACATGGTGAAACCCCATCTCTACTAAACACACCCCCCCCCCAAAAAAATTAGCTGGGAATGGTGGCACATGCCCGTAATCCCAACTAGTTGGGAAACTGAGACACAAGAATGGCTTGAATTCAGGAGGAGGAGGTTACAATGAGCCGCTCTTGCACCACTGCACTCCAGCCTGGGTGACACAGCGGGACTCTCTCTCAAAAAAAGGAAAAAAAAAATTCAGAATGTGATGCCTGTTACTGTCCAAGGAGGTAAAAGATGACAAGTAGCAGGGCTTGTGCCCAAGTTTTAGAGTGACAGCCTAGAGCCACTAATCCCCGTCTTCTTTATTGTGAGATAATAAAGCCCTCATTTTTTTTTTTTTTTTTTTTGAGACGGAGTCTCTCTCTGTTGCCCAGGCTGGAGTAGAGTGTGATGGTGCGATCTCGGCTCACTGCAACCTCTGTGTCCCCAGCTTCAAGTGATTCCCCTGTCTCAGCCTCCCGAGTAACGGATTACAGGCGCCTGCCACCATGCGCAGCTAATTTTTGTGCTTTTTAGTAGAGGTTGGCCAGGCTGCTCTCGAAGTCCTGACCTCAGGTGATCCACCCGCCTTGGCCTCCCAAAATGCTGGGATTACAGACGGGGAGCCTCTACGCCCGGTCTATTGTTTACGTTCTTTTAAAAATAAAATCCCACAGCATTGTATTGTAATTGATGCAGATATAGCAGGTTATTAAATCACAACTAGATCAACATTGTTATGAATCAGAAGAGATTTGAGAGGTCATCTGTGTAATGCAGTTCCACTCTACATTCCCACAGTGGCAAGATCCCAGTTAGAATGTGGAGTTGGCCTCTGTCCCCAGATTGGGGACCCTGCACGAGTTATTTAATCTTGCTCAGACTCACTTTCTTCACATATGAAAAGGAAATAAATATAGCTTGTCAAAACTAAGTGAGATAATGTATCATGACTGGCATAGAATAGACACCAAATAAAAGCTCGCTAACTTGGTTGCTATCCAGATGAAAAAGGCATGGTTTTTGCTTTCAATAATATGACAATTAAGGAGTATGAAAAAGACAAACAGTCGTGAAATGCAAAGTGAGACCTGATGAGAACAACTGAGTTGAATCACGAGGGTAAAGGCAACGTGCTGTAAGTTCAGAGGTGGCCGGGTGCGGTGGCTCACGCCTCTAATCCCAGCACTTTGGGAGGCTGAGGTAGGTGGATCATCTGAGGTCAGGAGTTCGAGACCAGCCTGACTAACATGGTGAAACCCTGTCTCTACTAAATATAAGAAAATTAGCTGGGCATGGTGGTGCATGCCTGTAATCCAAGCTACTTGGGAGGCTGAGACAGGAGAATCGCTCATATCTGTGAGGTGGAGGTTGCAGTGAGCTGATATTGTGCCATTGTACTCCAGCCTGGGCAAAAAGAGCAAAACTCCATCTCAAAAAAAAGAGTTCAGAGGTGAGAAAAGTTTTATTTACTTATTTATTTATTTTTAGAGACAGGGTCTTGCTCTGTCACACAGGTTGGAGTACAGTGGCACAATTACAGCTCACTTCAGCCTTGACTTCCTGGGCTCAAGGAATCCTCTTAAGTAGCTAGGACTACAGGCATGTGCCACCATTCCTCACTAATTAATTCATTTTTCTTTTTTCTGAGACGAAGTCTTACCCTGTTGTCCAGGCTGGAGTGCAATGGTGTGCTGTTGGCTCACTGCAACCTCTGCATTCTAGGTTCAAGCGATTCTCCTGCCTCAGCCTCCAGAGTAGCTGGGATTACAGGCATGTGCCACCACACCAGGCAAATTTTTTGTATCCTTAGAGACGGGGTTTCACCATGTTGGCCAGGCTGGTCTTGAACTCCTGACTTCCTGATCTGCCCACCTTGGCCTCCAAAGTGCTGAGGCTATAGGCATGAGCCACCACACCTGGTGAAAGTTTCTTTTTTTCTGCAGAGACAGGTCTTGCTATGTTTCCCAGGTTACCTGTGAACTCCTGGCCTCAAGCAATCCTTCCACATTGGCCTCCCAAAGCTCCGGGATTACAGGCATGAGCCACTGTGCCCAGCACAGAGATGAGAAAAGTTTAATGAGCAAAAGGGATTTGGGATTATGGCTGATTTTTATGATCTGAATTTTTCAGATTCTCTGCAAAAAATATCTATTGCCTAACCATGTAAATGTTATTAAAATAGTGTGCATGCCTCAATAAATAAAGGAAAGAAACAATCGAGTCTCAAAAATATCCATTGCAATGTTTTCCTTTGATAATAGTGAAAAACTTGGAAACATTCTAAATGTAGGAGTTAAATAAATTGGGCCACATCCTCACCGCTGAGTATCATACAGTTGTTAAATAGCTGGGAATTATGTACCAACATGGAAAAATGAAAATAATTGCTTTATTAATGGTTAGACTTTGGATGATTATTGGCTTTCCATCTTAATTTCAAGTTTCCATGATTGCTACAATATTGTTTGTGAAATAAAAAAATTTAATGAAATCAAAAAAACAAGTGTGAAATTTGACTGGAACGTTGGGGGCTTTTGTGTAACATTCTTTGCTCTGTTGGTTGCAGGGGTCTGCCTATTTCTCCACAACCTGGCAGGTCCCCAGCACAGATCCTTCATCATCCTCAAGGTGTATGGAAGGCATGTGGCTTTGGTTTCACCGGACATACGACACCATCCCCTTCATCAGTGGGTGGTGGGGCTGCTCTCAGTGTCCCCTTGTCTGCAAGGGATATTAAGGCAGGAGGCCTGGCCATGGCTTTTTGTTTTTGATATTCTCTTCATTAGACGCTCTATACTGTTTGTGAAATGGATACTAAACCCGGAGAAAAATGGGTCTACCATGCTTCCTTGAGCATCTGGGAGGGGCCCGGGCGCAGGCACTAGGGAGACAGGTAAAACGCACCTTTTCAGGGAAACCCTGCGATGCTCTCCTCCTTAGGAGTCACTTTTGGCAGGCTCGGGTCCTAAAGTCTAGAGGCCCGTGAATTTACTTCCCCTGAAGAGATAAGAACCTGTAGTCACTCATGGTCGTGACTCCACTCCAGGCAGTGGAGACCAGCTCTTCGGGCTGCCAAGGCTGGCTCCAGCCACCCAGTTCCTCTTTTCTCTGGGGCCATCTGTAACAGTGCGGGGAGCGTGGGTGTGGCGGCGCAGAGCTGGGTCAGATGCGTCCGGTTAGTGGAGACACGCTCGTTACGGAGCTGGTCGCGTAATGGGCACCATGCTCGCCCTAATGCGAAGCAGCCGCCGCCCCGCCGCCAAGCCTCTTCCCACTGGGCCTGAGAGCTGCCGAGATAAAACAGAAGAGCCGCGAAAAACGCTTTTCCACTACCAAACAAATTGTTACTCCCGGAATGGAACAAAATAAATCAGAGGAATCTCAGGGCCACCATTCCTCCCTGCAAGGCCACCGCTGGCAGCCCCGGGACTGTCTATCCTGCGATCTTTGGGATCTGGCGGGAACAAGGCACTGAGGGGCTGGCGGTGGGAGAGGGGCTGGGGGTGGGAGGGGGGCGGGGAGATCGGAGTTCCTGGCCAGCGGCCCGCGGGGGTCTGAAATCCTTTGTTTGTTGGGGCACCCCAAGGCCAGTGGTCCTCAAAGTTGAGCGAGGGAGGCTTCGCATCTCGCGGAGGACTTGTTACAGCACGAATTGCTGGACCCCACCTCCAGAGTTTCTGATATTGCCGGTGGAGTGGAGCTTGAGAATCTGCATTTTTTCAGGGAATGCTGGTGCTGTCGGTCCAGGAAAAACTCTTGGAGAACCAGCTAGTCAGTATGGAGACGGAAGCAACTTGGCCTTGAGTCTCCCACCACCACTACCCTGGCATTCAGATGGCTGAGTTCGAGACACGTCTGCAGGGGGTAAACTATCCAATACAGCCCTCCCATCCCCACCTGCGAACTCAACTGATGCATGTGCTAGCTCCTTTCATCCCCTTTGGAGCCTGTTTTTGATTGGTCACTCCTGTCCTATAGTGAACCAATCAAGTCCCGCCCCAAAGCTCAGACACTGGAATTCCCAGCAGCAGGGGCAGGTAAATGAGCAGCTGCCAAAGGCCTGTGAAGAAAAATGATAACGGCTCCAGGACTCTAGGCAGCCTCTCTGGGGGATGCTTTTGCTCAAGTTCCACAGTCTCTAGAGAAGGCTCCTGGCTCTCTGTCACTGGCCTGTGCCAGCAGTCATTCCTGGCAAGAATTTGGGTATGACAGCTAGAGAGTAGGGGGTGGGAAGGGGAGGCTGGTGGGTGCGAGGACAGTGGCAACAATTCTTGTTGGGGTGACATCAGAATTCCTGCCTGGCTTCTTGGAACCCATTCAGGGATCTAAAAGCCTGAAAGCGTTTCTTTTTTTTTTTTTTTTTTTTTGCTTGTTTGTTTTTTAGAGGCAAGGTCTTGCTATTGCCCAGGCTGAAGTGCAGTGGCACAATCATAGCTCTGTAGCCTCATACTCCTGGGCTTCAGGGATCCTCTCAAGTAGTTGGGATTATAGGTATGAGCTACAGTGCCTGGCTAATTTTTAAATTCTTTCTAATTTAAAAAAATACAAAGCTGGGGGAGGGGGTGGTCTCACTATGTTGCCCAGGCTGGTCTCAAACTTCTGGCCTCCAGTTAGCCTCCCATTTCAGCCGCTTAAAGTGCTGGGATAACAGGCATGAGCCACCGCACCCAGCCATGGGTTTTAGGTGCAGGATGTCTGGGATGAGGGCCTCCCTAGAGTACAGTAGACCATTTCTTCTCAAACTTGAGTGTGCATCAGGATCACCTGGAGGCCTTGGTAAGCCAGATTGCTGGCCCCACCAGAGTTGCTGATTCAGTGGGGCTGAGGCGGGGTTGAGAGTTTGCATTTCTAATTAGGTCCCAGGTGATACTGATGATTTGGGTTCCACACTTCTCCTTCCTGCCATCCCTCACCCTCTATAATTGCTTGAGTCCTAGCCCTGGGTTAGGCCAAAAAGAACAGGCAGCTGAGGAAGGGATCCCTTAACAGGCACCTTAGTATTCATGCAAGGCCAAGTCTGGAGGGGTCGCTGTTGCACTTCTCCCAGTGACAAGATCTCTGGAGTGATCCTTCTTTTTTTTACCTTGTGCTTTGCATATCCCAGCTATTTATGAAATATTTGTTGATTGACTAATTAATTGTTTAGGGAAAATTATAAGGAAGGGAAACAAGGCAAAATGAAGACATTATCTCAAGGCAGCCATGCACTAAGGCAAAGTTTTTTTTTTTTTTTTTTTTTTTTTTTTTTTTT
>NW_016107345.1:466861-527535 GCF_001604975.1 Cebus imitator
TCTCTGTGTCACCCAGGCTGGAGTGCAGTGGCTCCATCTCAGCTTACTGCAACCTCCACCCCCCCAGGTTCAAGCAGTTCTCCTGCCTCAGCCTCCCAAGTAGCTGGGATTACAGGCGTGCACCACCACACCTGGCTTTTTAATTTTATTTTATTATTTTTAATTTTTAGTAGAGACGAGCTTTCACCGTGTTGACCAGGCTGGTCTTGAACTCCCGGCCCCAGGTGATCTGTCTGCCTCAGTCTCCCAAAGTGCTGGGATTACAGGCATGAGCCACTGAACCTGGACTAGGACAAAGCTTTGATCAGTATTTGCCAGCTTGGCTGAAGGGGTAGAGTTTATCCTCTTTGGCCTCTAGAAAATGTGTCAGACCTCCTGGTTGGGAACCCTGAAGCACAGGCCTGTGGGTGGGGGCAAGCAAAATCAGTGTGATTCAGTTTTTTGGGGAGTTCTGAGACTACCCTGGCAAGCTGGAAACCCTGGAAAAGAAGGAGCAGGTGGTTTATAAGGGTCTGGGTGTCATTCGAAGCCATGGGAGCCATCCTTTGTTCTGATGCCTCAGGATTCCCAGAAAGGCAAGTTTTTAAAAAAAGGAATTTCACATAATATTTATGTCAAGAAGTTTAGAAAATGTCAAATGTGAATAATCATGGCATCTGAAATTTGGACTAGGGTATGTCCAATTTAGATGAAAACAAGCCATGTGCAACCCATTAGATTTTAATAGTTTTCCTCTTAATTGGTTATTTTGAAGCTGTATCTTTAGCAAATGGATCAACTGGCTATAGGTTCCCTATTTAGTTATTGCCATGGTTCTTTTTTGGGGGGAGAAGTCTCACTCTGTTGCCCAGGCTGGATTGCAGTAGCGTGATCTCAACTTACTGAAACCTCCGCCTCCCGAGTTCAAGCAATTCTCCTGTCTCAGCCTTCTGAGCTGGGATTACAGACATGTGCCACTATACCCGGTTAATTTTTGTATTTTTAAGTAGAGACAGGATTTTTCCATGTTGGCCAGGCTGGCTTCAAACTCCTGACCTCAGGTTATCTGCTGCCTTGGCCTCCCAAAGTACTAGGATTACAGGCGTGAGCCACTGCACCCAGCCATGGTTCTTAACCCTAGCTGTCCATTGGAATCACCCGCATTGCTTTAAAAAAAAAAAAAAAAATCCCAATGCCCTGGCTACACCCAAGATGTGGAGGTAAGGCACAATAGCTTTTTTTTTTTTTTTTTTTTTTTTTTTTTAACTTTTATTCTCTTTTTCAATTTTTCTTATACCAGGAGGTGCTGAAGGAAGTGGCACAATAGTTTTTTTTAAGGTGCCAAGGCAATTTTGGAGGGCAACTAGAATAAAAAATCCTTGAGCTATTGATTGAGTGGTTGGAGAGGCTAGACTGAAACAAATAAGACTTTCTGGGGTGTCTGCTTAGCCTCTCCTGAGTGCCATGACTGCCCTCTTCCCACAAGAAGGGACCATCAGAAGCTACCAGAAGACCCTCTTCCTCAGCTCCAGTTGACAGGACTGGGGTGTACCTCCAGGACAGTACCTGACCCAGGATACCAATCAGCTTTCTCACACAGAAAGATGGACTTGGCATTCAGAAATTACAGCTATGACTGGGGCTCCTCTCTCAAATGGAGCAGAGGAGATACCTGGTCAGAGCAGCAAGAAAAATTGGTTCTTGCCATCACCTCAGCCCCTGTTGCAGCACAGCCCTTCAGGAAGTCTGGCTACCACCCTGCCTGGGGCTCCAGGAGTCACGCATGAATCCTTATAACTTCCCCCCGACCCCAGCCACCTGTTTGGCTGGGATGGGTTTATGTTACTTGTGACCAAAGAGGCTTGCCACGTCCACAGGCAATAGCACAACAAAAGCACACAAAAACAAATAATATATTCCCTTCCCCCACCACACTTACACCCAAACTCCTTGTAATTCCATGTGGTCCCAGCCGAAGACTCTTTGGAATCTGTATTTTCTGGAGTCCACCTGGAGAAACCTGTTTTCAATTCAATTGAGAACTGCAGTGGTTCCCCAATGTGGCTCCATAGGCTTCTTCAGAATCACCTGGAGGAACTACAGATAATGCACATAAATTGCCAAGCGCCATCTCCAGAGGCAGAAGCTGTTTAGTTTGAAGAGGATCTTGAAGTCTGTGTTTTAAAAACATTTTCCATGAAATTTTGATGTGTGGTTGAGTCTACTGGGATCAGACTGGTTGGGTTAATTTTTTTTTTTATTTTTTATTTTTTTTATTTTTTTTTTTTTGAGAAGGAGTTTCACTCTTGTTACCCAGGCTGGAGTGCAATGGCACGATCTCGGCTCACCTCAACCTCCGCCTCCTGGGTTCAGGCAATTCTCCTGCCTCAGCCTCCCGAGTAGCTGGGATTACAGGCAAGCACCACCATGCCCAGCTGATTTTTTATATTTTTAGTAGAGACGGGGTTTCACCATGTTGACCAGGATGGTCTCGATCTCTTGACCTCGTGATCCACCCGCCTCGGCCTCCCAAAGTGCTGGGATTACAGGCGTGAGCCACCGCGCCCGGCCTTGGGTTAATTTTTTAAAAATTAAATTCCTCGCCGGGTGCGGTGGCTCAAGCCTGTAATCCCAGCACTTTGGGAGGCCGAGGCGGGTGGATCACGAGGTCAAGAGATCGAGACCATCCTGGTCAACATGGTGAAACCCCGTCTCTACTAAAAATACAAAAAATTAGCTGGGCATGGTGGCACGTGCCTGTAATCCCAGTGACTCAGGAGGCTGGGGCAGGAGAATTGCCTGAACCCAGGAAGCGGAGGTTGCGGTGAGCCGAGATCGCGCCATTGCACTCCAGCCTGGATAACAAGGGTGAAACTCTGTTTTAAAAAAAAAAAAAAAAAATTAAATTCCTCTTTAACTTCCTTCCTAGATGGAGATGGTGTCACTATCAACATATCATTTTCTTTCTTTCTTTTTTTTTTTTTTTGAGATAGAGTCTCACTCTTTCTTCCAGGCTGGAGTGCAGTGGCTTGATCTCAGCTCACTGCAACCTCTGCCCCCTGGGTTCAAGCAATTCTCCTGCCTCAGCCTCTTGCATAGCTGGGATTACAGGTGCCTGTCACCATGCCTAATTTTTGTATTTTTAGTAGATGGGGTTTCACCATGTTGGCCAGGCTGGTCTTGAACTCCTGACCTCAGGTAATCTGCCCGCTTCAGCCTCCCAAAATGCTGGGATTACAGGCTTGAGCTACCGTGCCCGGCCTGGCCTTCAACCTATTATTTCTGGGAGATGGATTTTGGAGGCATTTTGTCTGGGAGATGGATATGAGCCTGGTCTGTGGAGGAACTAAACAGAGCCCAGTGAGTTTCAGGCTCGTGGGAGTGCATGTAAATATCAATCAGGCCAAAGGGACCTTTCCAGGTTGGCTGCTTGAGCTGGTCAAATGAAGCAGATCATTTACTTTGCCTTCTAAGCTCTGTAGTCACCACCAAAAGAATTAAAAAAGCATGTGTGTGTGTAAGGCAGAAAATGTACCTTTTACTCTAGAAACAAAAATATCATTTCTGACCCAACAATAGCCGGATCCCTGTGAATGAAGGGTTTGCATATTTTCCTGTTTTAACGGTCCTAGTATAAACAGCCCAAGCCCAGGCCTGATTGTCAGAAGGTCCTGAGCAGCCCAACCAGAATGCTGGAAATGACTCCTTCAGCCCTGAGGACCTGGATCCGGCTTAGCGCCAGGATTTGGGCTTGTGTTTAACAGTAGCAACGGGGTCAGGAGTTGAGGGAGAGGGCAATTGCAGTGATCCCCAAGACCACAGCTAATGCCAGAACAACAGCAATAGCAGCTGCAGGGGCAAAAGAAGCCATAGCTACCATGTATTGATGATTTATTTGTACAACCCCAGGCTAAGTGTGTCATTATTTATTTGAATACTTACAAAAGCTTGATGTGGTAGGCATTATTATTCCAGTTTTCAGAATGAGGTTCAGGGAAGTTGAGCAGGTTTTCTGAGGTCACACAGCATTTAAGGGAAAGACATAGGATTATGTGAAGGCATGTTTGAGTCCTAATCATTACAAGACACTGCACACAGTAGCCCAGGTCACAAACATCATTTTGTGTGCCCGTTGGGGATACAGGGCTTTGGTTCTAGAAGCAGGCCAGGACACCTCTTCAGACACATTGCTGGTCCCTGCTTTTTTTTCAAGGTGTCTGTCCCACCACCCCACCTATACTGGTCTCCAGCAGAGGGAGATGGCTGGTAGCAGGGGGTAGAAGGCCCTCTTCTAGATCAAGGCAGTCCCTAATTTCTGGGTTGATTTTTTTGTGTCCTGAGAATGGGACCACAAGTCATTTGTTAGGCTAGCAAAGGACTCAACATTGGCTAGGTACAGTGGCTCATGCCAATAATCCCAGCACTTTGGGAGGCTGAGGTGGATGGGTCTCTTGCAGTTAGGAGTTCAAGACCAGCTTGGCCAATGGAGTGAAACCCTGTCTCTACTAAAAACACAAAAATTAGCGAGGCATAGCTGTGGGTGCCTGTAATCCCAGCTACTCAAGAGGGTGAAGCAGGAGAATCGCTTGAACTCAGGAGGCGGAGGTTGCAGTGAGCTGAGATCGCACCGCTGCATGCCAACCTGGACGACAGTGTGAGACTTCATCTTAAAACAAACAAGAAAAGAACAAGAACAACAGCAACAACAAATTAAAAAGAAAGACTCAACATTTATTGATCAACTACTGTTTATATATTTACAGATCCAGACTGATCCAGGGAGCTTGGCTTAAGGAGACTTTCCTGGGCCTAGAACAGATACTTGGTGCTGGTGTATAACAAAATTATGCTTCGTCCAAAGGATGGATTATTAAGCAATAATTGAAAACTATTTTTCAACGAATAAGATAAGGAGAAAAACCCTATGGTGAAAGGTTAAAACAGGCAGGATACAAAGCTGCAAATTTTATGTGTATGTGTTAATTATAAAAATTAGACTTATTTTAAATGAAATATATATTTAAAAAAGACTGGAAGAATGCCATCAAAATGTTAACCGTGGTTACCTTGTGAGAGGATGGATGGGATTGTTGTAGTGTTGGTGCTTTTTTTGGGTGCATTTTAATGTTTTATTTTCCCAGTTTTCTTCAGTTTGAATTTGTGAGGGGGGGAAAAGTGAAAAGGTGAAAAGTCCTAATACCTACCACTGGAAATGCATAGATATGATGACTACGTAATTGTTACCCCATCCTGTCTCGAATGGATGCAGCAGGCAAAAGTGTCTCTTCGCCTCACTGCCTGAAGCTTATTTCAAGGGCAAGAATGGAAGCCTCTGGAATCAGTTCCGTCCTGTCCCGGCAGAGCCTGAGCGAGGCCTGCGCGGTGCGGGTAGGGAGCCGCCCCCTCCGGCCGTCGAGGCGCTCTTCATTTGGTTGGAGAGGCGAGTGCACTGCAAGAAATAGAGGCAGCCAAGCGCCTGGGCCACCATCAAGCGGAGTTGAAAGGGGCGGGGGGTAGCCTTTTTTGGGCGTAGGTCGGGACCCGTGGGCGCCAATCAATGCTATAGCGCAAAGGGGTCGAGCACACCCTGGGGCCACGACCGGAGTCCCCAGGCGTTAGCCTGTGGCTGTGCCTGGTTGGCCGCAGATCCCCATGGGCGCCGCACAGCGGCTGGATTGCCAGCGCAGAGCTCCGGCTCGGGTGTCGACGGGGAGCAGAAGTCTCGGATTGAGAAATACGGGAGGATCTCGTCAGAGGCTGAAGGTGCGGCCGCCATTCTGGGGACCCAGCGAGAATGGGGTCGCCAGGCTTTGCGCGAGCCCCTCCTGTAGGTGCAGCTCCTGGGCCGCCGAGGGAGGCGGCGGTAATGTCGCCCCGCACCAGCAGAGGGCAGCGTCGAGGCCGTGAGCCCGTACGGCGACCTCGCCGAACCGCGGGGCTCCCTTCCAGCTCCTGGACTCTGCGGGGTGGTGAGCGGCCTTGGAGCCCAGGGACCAGCGACCTCAGTCTGCCGGAGCCCGGCGCCGAGGCCCAGGGGCACCCCCTAGATGTGGTCAGACTACAGCCCTTAGGCAGCCTCACTCTGAGACGGCAAGGGCTTAGAGGGTGGAAGGGGACCAGTTGCCTCAGAAGGGGTTAGAAAGAAACAAAACCCAACGCACACGGAATTTGTTCTCAAGCAACAGATTCCAAGCGTGTAGAAACTTTTTAAATGATGCTGGTGAGAGCTATGAGAGTCTTCGCGTTCTTGGCGTGGGAAGTCGGAGGGTAGTAGCGGGATGGCTCCTGACCTCACGGGAGACGTGGAACAAGAGGGACCAGCGATCCGTGCTGGAGACAGAGGGACTGTGGGCCAAGGATCCAGACACACTTAACTGGGGATTCCAGTCCCTACTCTGGCCACTCAGTTGGTGTTGAACTGGAGCAACTCACTGTACCGCTTTAGCCTCCGACTAATCACATCTGTAAAATGGGCATGGAGGGCTCCGGGTCTTGTAGGGGCGCTAGGGATTCGAGATAGCAGGAACTGCCTCACTGCTCCGGCAACCCTGGGTTCCTGGGTTTGCAGCTGGGCTGAAAGGATCCTTTCATCGCACGTTTGCCTGACGTGGCTGCTTTAGAGACCAAGGCCCTCCAGGCTTTGCAACCCAGTTGCGCGTGGGCAGCCAAGGCCGTGGAACCGCCGGGATCGCCTCAGCAGCGCTCCGGCCAGCTCTCGACTTCCCCCCTTGGGCATCCTCTCCAGAAGACAGCGCTTATCAGCACACAAATTGAGACCCCTACACCCAGGCGCGGTGGGTCTCCCAGGAAACCTGGTTAAGGGCCAAGGACCGCCGGACCTGAGGTCCCTTGAGGCGCTAAACAGACCCATTTATGAGCACATTCAGCAGACACACCCAAGTTCATTTGGCTGGCCTCGATCTCTCTCAGAGTGTGTGCACACGGGCACCCATTAGCTTCTCTTGGCTGGTTTCCTCATCTGTAAACTTAGAAAGCAGAGTATTTCCCGGGATGATTGTGAAAATCATGCCCAAGCTGAAAAGGCCTGTGTAAATGCGTGGTGTAATGATGATTTATGAGCAGCTAGCCCTGTACGTGTCTGCAGGAGCCAGCAGGATAGATGCTGGAAGGTTCTACAAATGTGTGCACATACACATCACGTATGTGTAAAGGTGCACACCTGTCCCTAGACACATGCCGAATCCACACACATATGCGTATACGAGTGGCTGAGAGTGAAGGGGCCAATACAGGGTTCATACAGGACATCATCCTGCAGTCTTGCGCGTGCACACTACGCCATCAAGCACAGCTGTCTGTGCCTGGAGACACCGCGTGGCACCGGAGGAGCTGCTCAGCTGACCCATTTCTTCCGAGCTGGGTTGGTGCCACCCGGGCAAGTAGGATCTCGGGTGCTGCTCTGGAGCGCGGAAAAGTCCGGATCCGGGTCTGCTGGTCAGCGCTTCGGCGCCGCAGGGCTTCTTTATCTCTCATCTGCCCGCCGGGGAGCGGCTCCAGTTTCAGTGGGAACCAAGACCCCCAGCCTGCCGGTGGGGGAGGGAGCAGAGAAGGAGGCCACTCCCGGCACAAGAGGGTGCAGGGCCCCACTCCCCAGGTCTGTGGTCCTTTCTTTATCTCCCCAGGTCACACCCCCACTGAAAATAAAGAAGGATTTCTCACTCATTCAGGTCAGGGAAGGCGGCCCAGGGACCCCCTGCCCTACAAGTCATGGTGAGGGGAGGTGAAGCCAGGGTTTGCCTCCGCCTGGGGGAAAATGCGGCTGCAGGGTCTATTTGGGCTGTAGCGCTGGCCCGGGGCCCCAGGACGTGTTAAGGTGTGCGTGGGAGGCGGGCAGCGTGGCTACCGAAGAGCCCTCCATCACCGCACCCGAAGGCCGCTGGACCCGTCCCCCTCTCTTCCTTCCAAGGGTTCTGAACTGCGCAGCACTCGCATCACCCAGAAGTGTCTGCGGAGAAAATGACCTCAGGCGTAAGCCCAAGGCTGCCGCCCGCAAAGGCAATACCCTGTAGGCTGGTTTCCCCCGGGACCTAGGTTTTTAAGTCACCGAAAGCGACAGGGCAGGGTCACAAACAGTCTCTCGCCTTCTCTGCAGACTCATTCGGCTGACAGGAGGATGTAGCGCGGAAAATTCGAGGCCGGGCGCTGGAGGAGTCTCCGCGGCCCGGAGAAGGCACAGAGGCGCCCCTGAGAGGCGCAGCTGGAACAGACGATACGCGGGTTCGGATCTGGCCGGCCAACCGAGCCCAGCGGTCGCGAAAGCCAGAGTCGCCACAGAGGCTGAGCACGATTCCATTTCTGGGGATCGGTCCGGCGGGGAACCACAGTCCCTAACGCCTCCGGAGACTTTAAGTAGGAAAACATAATGCTGGTGGGAGCAAGGTCCAAGGAATTTAGTGGCAGAAGCCTTTCAGGGGAAAGGCAGATCCGTGCCTCCTTTGAGCCTGGGGGTGGGGACAGCCCCTGGCCTTGTAGCCCCTGTTCCGGGGATCCGCTGGGCCCACCAGTTGGAAACCTCCCTATATGGGGTTGAAAGTGGCCAGTGGGACTGCCCCGCTGCCCCTCCCTCGGGATTCCACAGGGCCCTGACCCAGCCTTTATCTCGGCACGGTCAGCAGTCGCGGGGGCTTCAGGAAGGAGGACAAAGGCCCGGTGTCACTGCGGGCGGGGGCTCGGTTTCCTGGCTCTCTGCTCACACTCACAGCCTTTAGCGATTGTTCGGGGAAGATTTTTAAAAATATGTGTCGAATTTCCTTTTTTTCTCTTCTAGAAACAAACAAACAAAAAAGGCAAAAGGCATATTCCCCTTTGCTCTCGTCCGTAGAGATTAAAGTTTCCTGGGATTCTGCCCTTTTTTTTTTCTTTGACTGCCTAGAAATACTTTCTCTCCCTTGTACATAGAGGAAAATGAGGGGAATGGTTTTTTAAAACTCGGCTTGATGCCATTATTATTACTAAGGACAAACGGGCAAGGTCCCAGTGTGGGTGATCGGAGTCGGCCTCGCGCCGAGGCTCTGCGGCCTCTGCCCTGTGCGCTCAGCACCCCTGGGGTGATCAGGGCCCCTGAGCATTTGCCCGCCGCCCCACCGTCGAGAGCACCCTGTGCCTAGACTGGCCGACTCATTGTCCCCCGAATTTTGTTTAGACCTAGCAAAGGGTACTCGGCCCGCGCCCCAGGACCTGGGCTTGCAGCGCCGCCAACAGGCCCGCGGACGCGAGGCGCTAGCGACCAGGCAGGGGTCTCTCGGCTGCGGGCAGCTCTTGCTCCCCACCCGCGGGCGGCGCCTCTGTCGCCTGCAACTCGGCCCAACCCGCTTCCTGCGTTTGCCCCTCAGGTTTCCCGTTTCTCCACAAAGGCCTAGGGGAGCCTCGCCCACAGGCTGACCCTGCAACCTCTGGCCCGGTGGCTACCTTCTGCTTTTCTGAAAAAGAAAAAAAAAATCAACCAGTTGAGAGAGGCGCGTGAGGACTGGAGGCGCCGGCCAGAGAGCCTGTGAGTGGGGCTGCGGCTGGCCCCAAGCCCCTGGGTCGGTGCCGCTTCGCGGGTCAGCATGGCCTTTCTCAGAGAAAAACTCCTAAACATGTGAAGACCGTTTTGGGCGGCTCAACATCCACCGTCTGTGCCTTCATGGCTTAGGTATTCGCCGCGACGGCGACTGCGCCTCACTCTCACGGTCAAGGGGCTAGGGCAGGGTGGATGCAATCGCGTGTGCCTGGCCCAACGAAGGTGCTGGCAGGGGTGCCTGTGGCAGCTGGGTTAGGAAGTCAAGTCCTAGAAAGTTATTACTAAAGGTTCTTTTTTTCCCTTCTTTTCTTCTTCTTCTTTTTTTTTTTTTTTAAATGGGGAAGGGAATAAAACATTATTGAGCAACTACTATAAACTGGTCACTTAAAAATTAGGAAATTTAATTATTTTAATAATTCCAATACAAACACGTATGTATTTCTATTTTATAGAGGAGAACACTGAAATTCGAATGGGTATTTTGGCCAAGGTTACACAGTTACTAAAGAGGACACCAGGCTCCATCCCAGTTCTTCCTGGCTGAACAGGCCCCTGTCTGCCCATCCTGCACAGGCCACCTCCCGGAAGTGACAAGATCCCAGAGCAAGCTTTTCATAGCTCAGCACCAAGCCTGTGCAGCAAACAGCTGGCACAGCAGCAGTTTCTGTGGCACAGTCTGCCCACAGCTCAGTCTGCGTTTCCTTCTACTGCAGGCTCCCCCTTACCATGCAGCTCCCTTGAGCATCTGTGGTAGCTAGGCTCAGCTGCTGTCAAGTCTCCTTTTAAAATTTCTGAGGCATTTCGCCCCACAGATAGCTGGATGACCTCTGGTTGGTCTCTTCTCTTCTTAGGACCTGAGATTCCTCAAATGTAATTTTGGGTTCCTAGATCCAAGACACTTTTTTTATGACAGCCTGGAGCCCTCTCTCCAGAAAACAGAAAGTTGCTAAGACTGCTTGGGTTTAAGAATCCTTAATTCCTGGTTGTCTCTAAGCATGGCTCTTAGTCCCATCCCTTTCCCATCTTTTCCTGTGGGTCCCACAGTCTACTTCAAGAGTAGGGGCTGCCACACAGTGGTGGCAGAACTGATGAGCGGGGCCCAGGGTCATCACTGGGTTAGATCTGCAGAGTGGGGACACTGCAGGGGTCCTGAGCCTGATCAAGCTGCTTCCTGGCCTTAGACTCCCCACCCAGAGGCCAGGAATCTGGTCCAGCGATTCTGTCCATTAAGCCTGGCTCAGGCCTTCATAAAGGGAAGAGTTCAGCTGAGAGCAAACTGTCTTGGGCCAGACCCAGATTCCTGTCCCATCTTCTGCTTGTCCAGCTGCATGAAGCCTGGGAATGGCCCCAATTTCCACCCGCCACCAGGGGGCTCCGTGTAGCCTGACCTCCAGCCTTGGCTTTCTTGGCTTCCTGGAAACCCCGGCCAAGGCTGGATGCACCTAACCTGGGAATGAAAGGTCCAGGGCCTCTTGCTCATCCAAGCCTCAGATGTGGAGCAGCAAACTATTTACTGATGCAAGCCGGAAACAGGCTATGGATACCCTCCGGAGTGGGGTACAGGACTATCTCCAGAGCTCCATAGGTCTCCTTTCCACAGTCCCTTGGGGCATGTACTTGAGTGGCAAAGATTTCTCAGGGTCCCTCTTGAGAACAGGATACCCCCCCCACCTTTCCCTCAACTAACCCACTTACTCTGACTGGGCAATTTTAGTTAGGTGAAGGTGACTGTAAGAATTTCTGTGTAAGTGTGAGGAGGGTGCTCATACTGTCAGCAGTGTATGAGGATGTTTACACCCAACACACACATACTCTTCATGCAAGAACAACTCATTACCCAGGACCTTCAGAAACTGGCGGGGTACTTGTATTAAACTCTATTTACATTGTATTTACACACTGACCAACATATATACATACACCCACATGAGCCAGCCATCTAACCAGACTGTATATGCTGAGGCATAATTGCTATATATCAGGAACTCTCTAAATACGTTTACCTTCACTTAGGGAATTGCTTAAATCAGCTTCTATAACAGAAACTCAAAAATGCAAAGAGAGAGAGAAGAGAAAGGAAATGAAAGATAAGAAAGCCTACCATTGAACTAAACTTTTGGCACTGGGGAAAATGACCAAACTTAAGAGCCTTGGAGAAACCCCAAGGGCTGGAATTAGACAGATTTTTCCTATGGGCATCCATGGGGAAGTGGGGTATGATTTGGTTCCCTTCTCCTATCTCCTGCAATCCCTGTGTAGACCCGGGAAACCCTCACTGAGTCCTTCATTTTGTCTTCCTTACTTGGTGAGGCTGCTAATCCCTTCCCAATTTTGGGTGCCTTTTGCCTTTCAGTTCTCAGGGGAGGAGACAGGCTTGTCCTTCATTGCTGGCCCCCACCAACTTCTCCGACTCACTGCAGGTGAGCTGCTACCTGCCCACAAGGGCTTGGCCCTTGAAGGTTCCCTCCCTTGCTTTCTCTGAGACAGCAGCTGGGGGAGTGCTGACAGCCAGCCTCAGAACAGGGAGCCTCTGCCTGATGAAGCGAAGGCTCTGTCCACATTCTTTTATTTTTCAGCAAGCCAGGAATACATACCCACAAATGCACACATCACCAATGAGGTATAAATGCCACACACTGTAGTCCCAGTAAGCACTTTCTAAGTGTTAGCCAGATGGTTATTACAATGCCGAAAATATATGCCCACTCTGCAGGCAAATGACAGACACACACACCTCCCACCCTGTCACCAGTATACAACTGACACTGTACATACACATTTGCAGCAGATACAGACTACACAATTGCCCATGAGCTACCTTTTTCACACTAGAGAAAGCACAGACACGCACATGGCAGGCTGCTTTCTGTTCTGCAACTCCCCTTAGCCAGACAGTGGAGCAGCTGGGCACCAAAGGCACCCAGACACCAGGCCTGGCTATCTTCTAGGGCTCCTGTCCCCAGCTGAGCCTCCCTCTCCATCCTGCTCCTGCCAGCTCCTGGTAGGCTCCAGTCCCAGTGTCGGGGTGATGCCCCCTAAAAATCCCCGCGGCTTAGTCTCCTGCCTTGTAGCCTTCCGCAGGATGCCTATTGGGGGGGGACAGGGGGCATTCTGAGCAGGAGCCACTTGGGCTCAACTACATATAACAGAGCTACCACCCTGAGGTTCCTATGGCCTGACCACTGGAGGGCTGAAGTGAGAGGCCTGCAGGCTCATTCCCTTGGTGCCCAATCTCTCCTGGCCCACCAGCCGGCCTCGACCTGCCGCCACACTGCTGGCCAGGCCCCGAAATGGATGGGGGCAGTGAGAAACACACAGCTGGGTGCCGGGTCTAGTCCCAGCTGAGCAGCAGCCCGCAAGAATCAGCTGATCTATCCCATCAGAAGTCGGAAGTCATCTATCCCATCAGAAGACTGAAGGCCGACCACCCCCTAATCCGCCTGGGAGAACCAGATTGCAACCAGGTCAAACGCCTGTGTGCCTGCGCGGAAGCACGGATCTTAATTCGTTATTTGAACATCTCAGTAAAGGAAGAGAGAGAAAGAAAAAAGACTAAATTTCTGCAGCCACGAAGTATGTTCAATCCTTAGTGAAACCTCCAAATCGCCTACCCCTATCTCAAGGTAAATGAATTCTGACTATTAAAAATAATAAAGCAGTCACTCCTCACATTTGTACAGGGTTTAGCAGCTTGTATCGCATTTCCACAACCAGAATTTTATCTATTAATACTTGGAACAAATTCTTGGCTGTTATAGTTGACTCAAAATCGAAAAGTACGAGAACAATAATAAAAACACAGCCAGCGCATAAACTTAGTACAACTGCCTATGAGGTAGAATGCAAACTTGAATGGGTACAAAATAAAACAAGTCCTACCTATAGTAACGCTTTGTGAGCGAACCGCGGCAGAAAGTCTTTCTGCTGACGTTAAACAGCTGCAACGGGCCAGTGATGACACTGAAAACAAACAATCCCCAGGAAAACAAAGCAGCAGCGACAGCCACAAACGCCCGCCACCCTGGTTGCTCTCAATCCTTGTTTAGCTCCTTCTGAAAAAGATAAAATTTTGCTGAAAGTCTCCCACTTTTAACTAGCTGCTGAACTAAGGCGCGAAGGAAATAAATAAGTCCGTGTTCAAAGGAAGAACAAAAAATTTATTCGGAAATCGACCAGGCAAAAAACAAAAACAAAAACACAAACAAAACAAAAACACAACAAAAGTGCTCTAGTTTTCTCTAGAAAATTTGGTCCCCCAAATGACAAACTACAGGACAACCAGGGCTACGGTTTTCGGGCTGGGCCGGCTCGGGGCCACAAGACCGCCTAGGTCGGTCGCTGTCGGGTTTCACATTTCTCCTTCCCAAGGTGGGAGAAGCAGGACGTTTGAAAAACAAAAAGCAGGAAGGACGAGCCGTCCCTGCAGTGAGGGCCAGGCAGGCAGTCATCTCCCGGGATCCAGGACTTGCATCGGAAGATCCGGGGACATTTGTTTCTGACTTTTTTTCTTCAGATAGGGAGCGGGTGAAAACTTCCCCAAATGGTAGACGAAACCGTCTTTTATTGGATATATTCTCCTACCTCTGAACACAGCTTTTTGAAGGCCCGACAGGAACTCTAACACAAATCTTCCAGAAGAGAAGATGAAGAATACTAAAGCTTTTGATTTTCATGTTTGGATTTAGCAAACTCCAAGGCCACAATACTTCCCCGGTTGCCCGGTGAATGTTTTTTTCCTTAAAAAAAAATTTTTTTTTTGGATACTCTCTTAAAAAGCCCCACCGATCTTTTAAACAAAACGTTAGCCAGCCGCCGGGCCCGGAGGTGCCCGAAGCGCCCAGACGGACAGCGGAGGACAGGCAGCCTCCCTCTGCGCGGGCCCGTGGTGTAAACCAAGCACAGGCCTCAGAGCCGGGCTGCCCCGGCTCCTGCTGGTTCCCAACCCCTGCAACGCCTAGTGGGCCCCGCGGCAAACAGCTTCTGAACACCTTCAAGAGGGTTCGCGGAGCAAACACACAAATTGGTCCGTCCCTTTCTCCCGCGGCGCGGGTCCCGCCGCCAATCCAGTCCGGCGCGTGTAACCACAGACTGCACGGCAGTCGGGCGGGGAACGCCGAGCGCTAGCGCACCGACCTGTGAGAGAAGGCCAAGAGGTCTGCGCCGCCGACGCCGGGTCGCACCTCGGCCCCGGGCGCTTTCTGCGGTCAATTTGGGCAGGAGACGCTGGGGCTCCGGAAAGAGAAGAGCCCAGCAGAAAGCGCGCAGAGAGGCGGCTTCAGGCCGGGGGAGTGCAAGGGCATAGAGGTCACGGAGGTGAGCACAGAAGGACAAGCAGAGGGACAAAGAGGGGCGAGAGGAGCTGAGGAGAGCGAAAAAGCACAGAGGGACCCTGGGCGCTGAATCTAGAGGCGGCCCCAGAGGGTGCGAGGTCCGGCTGGCGGCGGCGGCTGCGACTAGGGCCGGCGCCGCGCGTTCCTGCATCCTCGCATGCGTCCGCACTGGCATGCGGTGGGCTCTCAGAGATCTAGGCGCGAATGCAGGGCGCCGGTCTTGCTGTCGTGGTCCCAGTAAGAGCAATGCATCATGGCGAGCTCGGGCTGCCGGGCGCAAGCGAACTGCAGGCCGGGCGCACTGCTGGGCGCGGGCGCCGGGGGCGCGGCGGTGGCTGGGCTGGCCGGGCTGAGCTGGCCCGGGGGCGGCGCGGCGGCCCCGTGGTGCGGTGGGGCTGGCGGCGGTGCGGCGGCCGCGTGCAGATGGTGTGCGTGCGGAAGCGGGTGGGGATGCGGCGGAGGCGGGGGCGCGGCCGGCGGGCCTCCCAGGCCGTTGTACGAGTTCACTACGCCGGGGGGCAGCGCCATGCTCTGCACGCGTGTGTACGGCCCGTACGAGGCGGCCGGGCCCGCCAGCCCCTTGACCACAGCGGCCGCGCCAGGGCTACCCGGGCCCGCGGCCGCAGCCGCAGCCGCCGCAGCGGCCGCGGCCGCCGCCATCTGGCAGGAGGCATAGGGCATGGGTGAGGGAGGCTGCGGCAGCGGCCACGAGTTGTTGAGGAAGCCGGATTGCAGGTACTTGGGGGGCGCCAGGTAGCCGTAGCCGTCGGCCCCGGCGCCCGCCACGCCGCAGCCTCCCGCGGCGCCTCCGGCCCCGAAGAGCCCCTTGCCCGGCTGGAAGTGCGCGGGCGGCGGCCGGAAGGGCCGCTTCATGCGGCGGCGGCGCCGGTAGTTGCCCTTCTCGAACATGTCTTCGCAGGCCGGGTCGAGCGTCCAGTAGTTGCCCTTGCGCTCGCCGCCGCCCTCGCGCGGCACCTTGATGAAGCACTCGTTGAGACTGAGGTTGTGGCGGATGCTATTTTGCCAGCCCTTCTTGTTCTTCTCGTAGAACGGGAACTTGGCGATGATGTACTGGTAGATGCCCGACAGCGTGAGCCTCTTCTCGGCGCTCTCGCGGATCGCCATGGCGATGAGTGCCACGTACGAGTACGGGGGCTTCTGCGCCGGGTCTGGCTTCTCTGGGGCTGTCCCACCGCCACCCCCGCCGCCCTTGCCTGGGCTCGGTGGCGGCGCTTCTGACTCCTTGACTGCGCGGCCGGTCTCTGGGGCCAGCAGGGCCCCCGCGGCGTCCTCGGGCTCGGGGTAGCTGGCCATCATGACAAAGCCGGCGCGCCGCGGCCGGGCCGCCTCTGCTCTCCGCTCCAAGCGCTGGCGCGGCAAAGAGTTGGGGTTCACGAGTCGGCTTGCGGCCGAGTCTCAAACTTCTGGAGACTGCGGATGCCGCCCGCGCTCGCTCGCTGGAGGCCTCTCGCTGCTCTCCCCTCTCCTTCCCCTTCCCCTAGGGAGCGGCTGGCGGGAGTGGAGCTCAGCCTCTGGCCATGGGGAGTCCGCCCAACAGAGAGGGGCTCCGGCCTCGCCGCCCCTCCCCGCCCAGGCCAGTCCCCGCCTCGGTGGGTTTTCTTTTCTGCGCTCTTCCCCTCCCCCCGCCCCCCGGTTTCCCGAAGCACGACCCGCGTCTCTGGCGGAGCAGCCTCCTGGAGTCCCTAGTGCGCCAGGAGCCTCGCTCTGTTCTGATTCGTATGGGCTCCACCAAGTTCCGCTTGCGTCAGGCGCCTTCGCCCCTATAGCGGGGCGGCTAGCCGCGCACGGGCGAGTTCATCTCCAAGTCACTTTTTGTAAACGCCCCGCACAGCCTGGACCGGCCTGCCCCCGCCCGGCGAGCCTCGGGGGCCCAGCCGACAGCCTGGCTCTCGCTCTCATGAGCCCTTGAAATCTGTCGGTGCTCGCTCTGAGGACTGGGCCATGAGATGACGATGACCCCGGGGGGCTCCGCCGGCACCCGACCAGAGCCCAGGAAGCTCGGGCCCCAGCGAGGAGAGGCGCTCCAAGCCTCCTCGCGACTTTCAGGTGAAAGAAAACGACTCTTTTGCTTTGCTGTTTGCCGCTGTCTTGAGGCTGAACTTCTAGCTCGGGGCTGGGGAGGGACGAGACACCGAGGGGGGCGGACTTGATAGGGTGGGAGAGCTGCGCTGAGGTTTTGGGAAAGTCAGCCCAGAAACGCGTGTGACTGTACGAAGAAACCTCGGCTTGGCCTGTCCCTCGCGGAGGCTGGAATAGGGCTGGGGAGAGGATCTCTGGGAATAGTCGCCTAGGGGCGCTGTCTGAATCGCCTTTGCCTCTTCCTGCGTTGCCAGTGGATCTAGGAACCAGGCTTCTCCTTGGAATCCGTGTACTGCTCCTACGGGGTTGGGGTGAAGGCTGGATGTGTGCTTTAACAACACCAAGTGGATGCCCCTTAGCTATTGCGCTAACGCAGGCGGGGATGTGGCCCGGGACTTTGAGGGACTGTGTATGTGTGTGCACAGGGGTCACATGTGGAAGTCATGGAGAGGAGCTGTCCTTGAGATGGGTGAGATACCAGGTGCATGTGTGCTGCTTAAAAACAGGTATGCACATGTACAAGGTGTGAAATTGGTATTTACAAGGTAAAACACACCTATACTGATAGATATGTAGTATGTGCACCAAGTATTAGAGTTAAAGTAGCTGGCGGATGTAGCATCTTCTCTTTTTCTCCTTTCTTCTTCCTTCCTCCCTTCTTTCTTTCACAATTCGTCAATGCCTCTTTCCCTCCCAGTGTATGTATTTTGTCACCGGCTGGGAAGAAAAACATCAGACTGAGGAAGGTACTTGTTCAAATCTCTCTCCTGATGAGACACTTGTTCTGATCTCTCTCCAGAGGATCAGGAGTTAGTTGTCACCTACCTTAAGTAGAATTCTGATTGGAATCCAGTTATGTCAGCATGTACAGAGATTGTTTCAGGGAAAATCAGATGTGCCTTTTAACAGTGTGCTCCTTAACAGCACCTTTTAACATGACCTTAACAAAAAGTCTGCAAAGTATGAGAGAGATGGCCAGTGTTTTGAATCCTCAAGCTCCAAACTCCTTGGTGCTGACGAGGGGGGCAAGACTGCCTTATGGAGAAAGGCGGACTGAATGGATGTCATGTAGGTGTGTGTTAGTGATTGGCATGTCTGGAGTGGCTGGCTCAATGCCTGTCCCTGCCTCTTCCTCCCAGGCTGCTTAGTCTCTGAGGGTTCTCTGGAAGCCCAAGGAGCCTTCAGTGGCCTGTGGCTCCAGCATCCACAGGCCACCTTTAAGTGTTGTCTGCTGCTCACTCAGGCCTCCGATCTGCATTGAGATGAAAGGGAGGGAGGACAAGGGCGGTGAGGCTTTTTGGAATTCAGCATCTTGAAGATGACACCAGAGAGGTCAGCAGGGCAGCCATTGCCTGGTCACAAGAGTGAGAGGGAGCAAGGATATCCCCAAAGTAGTTAGTTTTTTTTTTTTTAAATGGGCATTCTCCCACCGCACCCAGCAGACATGGGGGAAGCAGCAGTTCCCTAGAATCCCTGCTGCTGCTTTCTGAGCTGGAGTGCAGATGTTTTTCTTCTTCCTTGCTCCTATCCTTGCCCAGGCCTTGGGTGGGAGTGGTGAGTCAGGTTTGGGGCTGCTGCAGATTGGCCTCAGTGCCTATCCTCCCCCAAGCCAGGGCCTGGTGAGGGGGAAAAACAGCTGGGTCTGGCCCCATCCTGGTGGGGGCTGCTGTCTTCTTTTCTCTCCTTTTTTTTTTTTTTTCTGACCACCCAGGCTGGCTCTCTGCCTCTCTCTCTCTTTCTTCTCCTCGCAGGCATTTCCGCTGCTCAGCCCTGCAGCAGCCAGGTGTAACAGCATTGTTGTGTGTGTCATCACTTCCCTGAATTCCACACTCGGCTCTCTTTTCAGCCTTTAAGGAGCGTGTGTGTGTGTGTGTGTGTGTGTGTGTGTGTGTACGGGTTGGGGCAAAGGAAGGAGTTCCTCTAAAGGATTTTCGGAGTAGAAAGGAGTTCTGTTTCTAAAATATTGATTTCTGACTGTCCCTTAGAGGAACAGAACCCCCAGCCACGTCAAGAGGAGGATGCCTGATGCGTGTACTCTGGGAAGGGCTGGAATCAGTCTCCCCAAGATGTGCCTTCACACGGCTGTCGGGGCATTCGAAGGCTCAGAAAACAGGCTAGAAAATGCGGGCGGGAAGCCTGGCAGGATGATTACTTTCAGGTCCGCTCCAGGTCTCTGCGGAAAAGCCAGGGGCTTCGGGCTGGAGGTAGAGAAGCCTAGGGAGAGAGTAGAATCCTCTCCATGCCCGCCCATCCAGAAGTCGGTGGAGCTGGCGTTCCAGGAAGCGGTGCGGCGCGCCTTGATTTACTTCTCAACCGTCGGAGGCAGGTTGCTTGCTGGCAAGGTCGGGATCCTCTCTGAACAGGGCATATTTTGCCTAGGTTTTGTGGACGCCAGGGCCATTTCCTTTTCTCCCCGCGGCACTGGCGTGACTCAGGGCCCCAGCTTAGTAACCTTCAGGCAGCGCTCACCTCCAAAGGCCAGGGTGGTGGGCTGGACAGAGCTCACTGCCTCTTTGCCCCAGTTTTTCAGGGTCCGGCAGCTGCAATTCAGGAGCCACCGGCGCCTCCTGACCATGGTCTCATCGGAGCGCCGCTTGCGGATACAGTTCCAGGGACCTGCCGACTGAGCGCAGTCTCAGCTCCCGCGCCTCCTTGCAGCCTGGCCCCGCGCCTCGGAGGCCCCGACAGCCCGCGCGAGGGATCTACTCGGCTTTTCTCTCCAGGGCCAGGAATTCTGCAACAGCGGCAGAAGCGGCAGAGCCTTGGGATCTCGGCGGCCCAGCCTTACTAGGGGAGCATTGAGGCTGCTCCGAGGCAGGCAGCGCTTCCCTAGAACCGCTCAGCTTGCCCCGCGCCGCCGCTGGCTGCCTGAACCAGGTTCCGCGGTCCCCTTTCCTAGTGGGACCCCAAAACACCCGCCGGCTTCCCACTCCTGAGCGGGAGAGAAGAATAGAGCCTGCGGCAACCCTCTCCTTGCAGGGATGGCCTCTGCGGTGCTTGGACAGCAAAGGGAAGCTTCATTGTGCCAATTATTACATCCCCATACACTCCACGCCTCAACAACTGTCAGCACTCACTCCCTCCCGGCCCCTCACACGGCCCTTTGCACCTACACCTCAGGGACTCGATGTCCCTCCACTCAGGTCGTGTTACTCTACCCACTTCTGCCTCCCTCCCTCTCCGTCAACTCCAAATCCCCTCTAGTTTTCTTCTCTCTGCCCCCTCCTCCAAACTCCTCTCCCAGTCACCAGCTACACATACGAATTCAGATCCTGCAGGTGTTGGTGGAAAACATGTCAAGCCAATGCCCAGATCCTAAGCGTTTTCACACACTGCTCACCCTCCCATCTTATGACACAGAAGGACCTCTGGGCTCCATGTTTACAAGCCTGATTCCCAGAGCCTGTTGATTCTCTGATGTCCTTGGGCTGTGGTTGGGGTGACTGGGCTGCCACCTAGGTGTTTCCATGATGGGATTGCTGCACAGACTGCAGAGAAGCTCAGGTACACAGCACATTCCAGATGCACTGTAACATGCACAGGTCACTCACACAGGCTTCATCTCTGTCTGGCAGCTCTGCTGAGCTTGCTGCTCAGACCAGCAGGCTGCAGCAGCACACACCCACACAGCACCAAGTCTGAAGTCAGTGGGTATTAGTCTGAGAGAGTAGGGGAGTGGAGAGAGAAAGAGATATTGAGAAAGAGGAAAGAGAATCGACTTCCTACTCTGGGGAAGAACTCACACATGAGAACTGTTTTCTATTGGTAAGTGTCTCACTGAGCTCCCCTCTTTCTCCCCCAGAAGGGCTGAGAGGCAGCAGACCAGAGCTCTGGGCTCCTTCTTACCTTGCTGAAGTTGGGCTTTGAGTCCACTAGCATCATTTTGTCCCCAGGAGTATGTGCCCCACCTTTGATCAGGCAGAATGCAGGGCAGTCGTAGGCCTTTCTCATGGTGGAGGCTAACTTGGAGAAAGGCAGAAGGGGCTGGGTCCTGGGCCATATGAGCCCTCCTCCCTCCTAAGACCCATGGGATGCTCTCAGAGGCAGATTCTAGGGTGGCGGGGGCTGCTGACAAGCTTCCTCTGATATCCCTCATGACATTCATGGCCCAAAGCCATTTTGTTCAGCTTCGAACAGTGAGTGCCTTGCCAGAAGGCCCCAGACTTGCTTGGGAATATGATGTGCTCTTAAAAGTTGCTTTGTTGCCTTTCTCCACAGCCAGACTATAAACCTTGATGGGCGGAGATTCTGCCCTCCACTTCTCACTCAGTGCTTCCCACCAGGATAGGCTTAATGCCTTCTAATAGAATTGGAAAATGGCTCTGCTTGACAGAATTGGAAAATGCCACTTTCCTTATAATGAAGTTAGGATTTCCAAGAAAGGGACTGTAGCCAAGGAAGAGTGGTTTGACCATTGAAAGGCAGCTCAGGATCTGAGAGTTCTCTGTCATTTGGGGCTACTTGCTCATTATAGCTGCATGACCATGGTGTTGGTTAGGCAAGGACATGATCAGAGACTAGGGAGGTGTCCTTGTCCTTGCCATGGTTAGGCAAGGACGAGGACGCCTCCCTAGTCTCTGATCATGGTGAGGACCTGTCTGAAACATTCAAACTAGACTTTACTGGAAACAGAGAGGTCTCTGCGTTCAGGGCAGCTGGCTCACAAGGTAAGGCCTGCAGTCCCCACCCCCATGCTAACCTATGAGGGGATGCCAGAGAGAGCCCTTCCCCCCTTGGTCCCCATTCCAGGCTCAGTTTTCTCCCACAAAGCCTAAAGAGGATAGGCAACTGCCATGCAGGGAGGCAGTTTTAGATACCTAGCTGGCACAAAGTCCAGAGGAAGGGAGGGAGAAGTGCTGAATTTTGTATTACTCTTCTACTTTAGGGGATTTTCCTCATGCCAAGATAGGGTGTATGTGTGTGTTTGTGTGTGTGTGTGTGTGCGTGTGTGTGTGTGTACAGTATAACTTTATTAAACACATTTTTTTTTTGAGACAGGGTCTCACTCTGTTGCCCAAGCTGGAGTGTATTGGTACAATCTTGGCTTACTGCAACCTTCACCTCCCAGGCTCAAGTGATCCTCCCACCTCAGCTTCCCAAGTAGCTGGAATACAAGTGTGAGCCACCACACTCGGCTACTTTTTTTTTTTTTTTGGTATTTTTGGTAGAGACAGGGTTTCACCATATGGGCCAGACTGGTCTTGAATTCCTGAGCTCAGGGTGATCTTGAGCTTCAACCTTCCAAAGTATTGGGATTATAGGCGTGAGCCACCATGCCTGGTCAATTTTTTGGTTTTTATTTCAATAGTTTTGGTGGAACAGATGGTTTTTGGTTATAGGGATAAGTTCTTTAGTGGTAATTTCTGAGATTTTGGTGCACTTGTCACCCGAGCATTCTACATGGTACCCAGTGTATAATCTTTTATCCTTCACCTCCCTCCTTCCCTTCCCACTGAGTCCCCATTATATCATTCTTCTTTTTTTTTTTTCTTTTTGAGACAGAGTCTTGCTCTGTTGCTCAGGCTGGAATGCAGTGGCATGACCTTGGTGCACTGCAGCCTCCAGGGTTCAGGTGATTCTCCTGCCTCAGCCTCCTGAGACAGGGTCTACAGGCATGCACCACCATGCCCAGTCAATTCTTTTTTTTTTTTTTTTTTTGAGAATCTTGCTCTTGATGCCCAGGCATCAAGATTCAGGGCAGCTGGCTTACAAGGTAAGGGCCTCTACCCCTATGATCTCGGCTCACTGTAACTTCCACCTTCCAGATTCAAGAGATTGTCCTGGTTCAGCCTCCTGAGTAGCTGGGATTACAGGTGCCTATCACCAAGCCCGACTAATTTTGGTATTTTTAGTAGAGACAGGGTTTCATCATGTTGGCAGGGCTGCTCTCAAACTCCTGACCTTAAGTGATCTGCCTGCCTTGGCCTCCCAAAGTGCTGGGAATACAGGTGTGAGCCACCATGCCCGGCATGCCCAGCCAATTTTTGTATTTTTAGTAGAGATGGGGTTTCACTATGTTGGTGAGGCTGGTCTTGAACTCCTGACCTCAAGTGATCTGCCCGTCTTGGCCTCTCAAAGTGTTAGGATTCCAGGCGTGAGCCACTTCGCCCGACCCATTATATCATTCTTATTCCTTTGTGTCTTCATAGCTTAGCTCTCACTTATAAGTGAGAATATAGGGTATTTGGTTTTCCATACCTGAGTTACTTCACTTAGAATAATGGTCTCCAGCTCCATCTAGGTTGCTGTGAATGCCATTATTTTATTCCTTTTTATGGCTGAGTAGTATTCCATAGTATATATATATATTGCATTTTCTTTATCCACTCATTGTTTGGTAGGCATTTAGGCTGGTTCCATATTTTTGTATGCAGTATAACTTACAGATGGTAAACAATATACAGCTTGATGTATTTTGACGTATAATGCAGTGTGTAACCACCACCTGGATCAAGATATGAAACATTTCTAGCACCTCATAAGGTTCCTTCATATGTCTTTCCAATCAACACTGCTTCAAAAGGAAACCATATTTGGATTTCTATCACCATAAATTACCTTTGCCTGCCTTGAGCCTTATATAAATGGAATGTCTTAGCATGTGTGCATTTATGTGTAGTTTTTTCTGCACAACATCTTCTTAATACTCACTGGCCTTGTGGCATGTGTCAGACATTCATTTCTTTTTATTGCTGTGTAATATTCTAATATTTGCTTATCCACCCATGTGTTGAGGGACATTTGCTTCCAGTTTTCAGGTATCATAAATAAAGCTGCTGTCCACAATGTTGTATATGTCTTTTTGTGAAGGGCATTTTACTACTCTTGAGTGAATTTTAAGAGTAGGCATATATTTAGTTTCAATAGATACTGCCAAACAGTTTTCAAAGGGATAAAACCAAATACAGTGATATACAGATAGACAGACATACTTTAACAGGGCCTTTTCCTTATAGATATCATTCTCTGAAAACCACTATTTACCTGTACTTATTATTACTGTTATTATAAAGGGAAAAAACAGATTTTTCTTTGTTTCTTTTTTTTTTGTTGTTGTTGTTGCACAAGGTCTCATGCTGTCACCCAGGCTGGAGTGCAATGGCGTGATCATGTCTCACTGCCGCTTCAACCTCCTGGGCTCAATCAACCCTCCTGCCTCAGCCTCCTGAGTAACTGGAACTACAGATGCTCACTGCCACACCCAGCTAATTTATGCGTTTTTCTTAAAGGTGGGGTTTTGCTGTGTTGCTCAGGCTGGTCTCAAACTCCTGGACTCAGATAGTCCTCTCATCTCGGCCTCCCAAAATGCTGGGATTACAGGCGTACCACTACACCTGGCCAAAAATATAGCTATCCGTTATTAAGCACTTATTTTGTGCCAGAAACATTACATGCATTATCTCATTTCATTTTTATGAGAAACTTAAGGAATTAATACTGTTCCCATTTTACACTTGAGGAACCTGAGGCTCTGAGAGGGTGAGTAACTTGCCAAAGGCCCCCAGCTGATAAGTGATCACTTGACTGTGGGCTCTGAATTTCACTTCCGTACATATGCTTCTGTTTGTTCCTGCTAGGTCAGGAAGTTTTTCCTTCCATCTGACCAAATCTAGCTGCAGGTTAAGAGACTCATTTCCTATGCACCTGTGGTCCTTTCTGCATACCTTCTCACGCCTAGACTCGAGATCTGTGTACACACACATATACACACAGTTTCTCTCCCACAGCCATGCACATTCACTGTGAAGAAGAAGGGAATGGGGCCAATTTGGTGAAGATTTAAGAGCTTGCCAAGTCCTGGGCTCAGCAACCTAATGGGGTCCCTTTCAGACAATTTGCAGGAGATTGGACTATTATTGGTCTAGGGACCAGTCTGTTTCTGGATGCTATAGAGGATAATTCAGAGGCTTTCTTTCCCTGGGAAGAGATGGGAATTCGGTTCTTCTCCCAGCATGTTGAGCCAAGCCCACGGTGGGCTGCAGAGGCTGATGCCTAGGGCATCCCTCTGCAAAGTTTGTCCAGAGACGTTGCCGTGGAAGGTGGTTAGTGGGGAGGATGTGTGTGGTCTGAGCAGGAAGTCTGGTGAACTGCCCCTCTGGGCAGAGTGCTTGACTAGGCCCTGCACAGAATGGTCACTGCAGGAGGCAGAACCAGCAGCCTCCTCGGGACCATGGGTTACCAAATCTCCAAGTCTCCAAGCCCCTAAGCTTGACTGAGAGGAGCATTGCTACTCTGTGGGTAGAGGCTGTATGTGGGTTTTCTATGCTTTGCAGGTGGCCCCTCCTCAGGCCCCCTTCTAGACTAATTGAGGTCCTGCTGGGCTCTGGGTTTGTAATTGGGGTAATTGCTGACAGGCTGCTGTGGTGGTACAAGCAGGTTTTTGTTGGAGAAACAGTAGTCAGGATTTTGGGGTTTGGGGTGGGGGTAGTCCAGGATCCCTGTTCCAGGAAGCTCTTGTCTTTGGCCTTTTGCTTGGAGGCAGGACTCCTGAGGACCAGGGACTGGTAGCATATCTGAACAGTAAGAGACCTCCTCATGGAGGTGCTGGGAATTCAGGTCCAAAAGCACACGGAGGGAGGTAGTGGAGCTGCAGCAGAAGTCCTGATGCCTGTCACTGTCACCTATACACACCGCTGACAGGCTGGGAGGCACCACTGTGGTGTGACTAGCAGACCTCTGTTCCAATTCTTACTGATATCAGCTTTGGAAATGACGGGACCTCACGTTGCCTCAAACTTAAATTTTTTTTTTTTAAATCATGTTTTGAATACACAACATATTCACATGGACCAAAATTTAAACATATAGAAGTCTTGCAGTGAAAAGTTTCCCTCTCACTTCTGTCCCCTAAGTCACCCTTCTCACAGACAGCCAGTGACTCTGGCTTCATGTATATCCTTCCAGACATAGTTTATGCACATACAAGCATACTCGCAATATATTCTCCCGTACTCCCTCAATTTTTGCCTATGGCAGCATTGAATGCACAGTGTTCTGTACCTTAGAAATCTTTCCAAATGAATGCATCCCTTTTTAGAGCTGCATGCTATTTAGGTTGTTTCTGATACTTTGTTTTTGCAAGCAATACTGTACTGAATAAACTTGTATATATCTCATTTTGTAGGTATGTATATATATTTATAAAAAGATTTCTCAGATCCAGGAGCACATGGATATTGGGTAATGGATATATGCACTTATAACTTTGATGGATTATGCCAATTCCTTACAGATTGAGCCAGAATACACTCCCGCCAACAGTGTGTGGCATTCTTGTTTCCTCATAGCCACATGAACACAGTCTTTCTTTTTAAGAAATAAATCTTACAGATATAATTGAGGACTCCGGCTTCCTCAATTCCTCTCTGTCTCTCTCTCTCTTGAGGTGATCACCATGGTATATTTGGTGCTTAAGATTCTCATACCTGTTTTTGCACTTGTACTATATGTGCATCCATTCCTAGGCAATACGTAGTATAGTTTTGTATTTCCTAACTTTATATAAATAGTATCCTGCTGTTGAAGAAAGACACGTGCTTGGTTTTTCATTGAACCTTATGTTTGTGAAAAAGTTCCTGGTTGCCACACAAAGACAAGCTCCATTCATTTTCCCTGTGTTGCACCATTCCATTGTATGAATACATCGTGGTTTATTTATCCATGTTCCTGTTAAGAGATGTCGGATTATTTCCTATTCTTTACTCTTACCAATAGTCTTGCTATGGATGTTCGTAGGCATGTCTGCTAGTGCTCATGTGCTACAGTTTACCAAGAAGCGCGACCACTAGATGAAAGGTCACAGGCGTTTTCAACTTCACCAGTTATTGTCAAGCAGAGCCTCAGTGTCTACCTCTGTGAAACAGAGAGTGATGCCTATATCTCAGGGAGTCCATGCCTGTAAGTGGGATGGTGGAGTGAGAGCAAATGTGGGCTCAGGTGTCAGCAGGTCTCGACTTAAATCCCAGCTCTGTGATTTGTTTGCTGTGTGACTTTGGGCCCATTATCCAGCCTCTCTGTGCCTAGGTTCCTGCGTCTGCAAAATGATAATGATAGTATCTATGTTGCAGCGTTTCCGAGAAGATAAATGAAGTGCTGTATGAAAAGATTTAGTGTAGGGTCTGGCACAGAGGAAGCACTAAAAGACCCCAGCAACTGTTAGTAATATATTCATAGTATTAATATGAATATGATAATATTCATTATTGATATTATTATATTGTGCTTTTGATCTCATTTAGGAAATAGTTATTGTGGCACATTTCAAACCTACAAAATAGGAGAGAGAATAGTACACTGAACCCCATCTGCTTCCCTCTATAGCCCCATCCATTTCCTCACCCCTCCCCCACTGGATTATTTTGAAGCCAATCACAGACCTCATATCTATTACTTCATTTGTAAATATTTTAGTTTACATCCCTAAAATATAAATACTTTTAAAGAACTACCAAAAAGATGGTAGCTATTGCATTATCATCATACCTAAAAACTGAGTGATTTTTTAGTGTAGTGAATACCCAGCTCATGGTATTCAATGCTCACATTTTCTCAATGGTCTCAAAAAGATTTTACAGTTGGTTTGCTTGAGTCAATATGCAAACAAGATCTATACTATACATGACATTTGGTTAATATGTCTCTTGTGTCACTTTAATCTATAGATATCTCTCATTGTTTTCTTTTTTTCCTTCTTGCAACATATCTGTTAAAGACACTGTGCTGCTTGTCCTATAGAGTTTCTCACAACCTGGATTTTGCTGACCACATCCCTGTGACATCCTTTAACATGCTCGCCTGTCCTCAGTATTTCGTGTATATTGGTAGATGGTAGAGGCTTGCTTAGATTCAAGTCTGCTATTTTGGCAAGAACACTTCAGAGATAGTGTCATGTAGTTCTATCTGTCTGGGCTGTTTGTCTTTTTATTTTTAACAGTCATTGATGATCATTGCCTAGAGCCATTATTCATTAGGGTTTGCAAAATAGTGATATTTTAATTCTGTCATCCCATCTTCATGAATTAACCAAACTATTCCATAAAGGAAAATTTTTCCTTATCAACCATTTGATTGCCCTGAGGTACGACTTGTGAAGGACAGGCAGGATGAGGGATGGATTCTTCTTATATCTGACGATAATGATGATGGAACTCCAAGGGGTCCTTTAGGAAATAGATGATTTTGTGGGCTCTTAAATGCTATTAGGCGATGTCTTCCACCTAGAAGAAGAAAGGAAGAAAAGAAAGAAGGAATGAAAAGAAAGAAGCACCAACTCCCCGTCATGTCATTTGTTTCTTCATACATTTGTTGAACCCCTTTTCTGTGCAGTGACTGTCCTGGATTGGGAAGCAGAGACGAGCACTGCATGATTTCTACCCTTAGGAAGCCCCAGGTGATAGGGACAAATCTCTCCACAGCTCCCTCAGCCCAAGGCATAGGTGCCATAGGAGGGAAGAGGAAGAAAGGAGGGATTTCAAGCTGGGTAGTATGGGAATGCCTCGTTGGTAAGGGCCGAGTCTCCCTGGAGAGGCCACAGTAGGGCTGAGCTGGCCACCATGCCTTTGCAGGTGCTAGGGACCAGAGGATGGACTGCGATTGTTTTAATCAAGGGAAACTTTCAGCTGCTTACCTGACAGGTGCCCAGGTATGTGCCAAGCGCTCTGGCAAGCATAAGAAAACATGTAGAGTAGTTCCTGCCCTTGAAGAGTTTTCTTCAGTCTGGTTTGGAAGAAAACACACATATGGCCCAGAGAGATCATTAAGCATTGGCTGTAATTTAACAAATTTTCCTTCAATGTTTACTGTAGCTAGAAGCAGGGCTCTGAAGGGGAGTTGGGCCTGACCCCTACCCTCAGCAGGCCATTTGGCCATCTCAGCACATCCATGTTCTGGGTGCTCTGTCCCTGCACACCCCTCTTTTCATGCTAGACCAGGTGCAGCGTTGGCCATGTGGGCCTTCAGGCTGCCCCACTGGCCATGGTGAAGGGGAGCTGCTTGTCAGCCTCTTCTCAGCTGCTTGCTGTCCATCCTTCCAGTCCGCTTAAAGGTCATCTCCTCTTAGAGGTCTTGGAGGTCTTCGGTGGCCCAATCCTATATATCAGTAGGCTGGGCTGGGTGTTTGAGTATCTATGGCACCTTGTTTGTGCTGCTTTTGTCTCAGTAGATATTACCCTATGCTGTAATTTGTTTGTTAATTTGTCTATCTCCCTCCACTAGAGTGAACTCCCTGAGGGCAGGGGTGTGTTCTGATTCATTTTAGTTTATGTTGTGCTTGGTGTGTAATACCTCTGACAGAAAATGTTTGTTGAGCCAATGCTGGGGACTTCACATTTAGAGCTTCTTTCTTTTAGACGAAGATTTAGTCTGGTAAGGGATTAGACATGCAATTGTCATTAGTTATTGTGGAAACTTGGGGTGGGGAAAAATCCAGGACAAATGTTAGGGGTCTTTGTGTGTGTTCATGGACAGTGAGGCAGCAGCATGAAGAGGCGGGAAATTTAGGATGGGAGAGGGCTGCAAGGCAAAGGCTGCGGTCAGTCCCGCCAGGTTCCTGGGTCGAGGGAGGAAGGCACGCTTCCCAGTGTTGTTCCGGGCCTGACGCGTGTTCAGGGTGTAGGACTCAGGGTGTAGGACCAGCATGGCCTGTCCCTCCGAGCCGGAAGCGGGGCTCGCTCCAGCGAGGGGGGCTTCCTCACTTTTGTACTGCGCTCCTTCCCTGCAGAGGCCCGCCGGAAGCGGCAGCCAGAGGTGGGGACCAGGGCCCGGGACAGGCGGGTGATACCTTTCCCGGAGGCGGCGATGCAGGAAGCCGGAGGGGAAGCCCGGCCTTCCCACCACGGCATCGCCATCTCAGGGCAGGCGTCGGGGCTCAGGGGCACAGACGCGCGCTCCCAGAGCAGCTCCGCTGCACACCGGTCACCTCGCCTTCCTCCTGTCTTGTTGATGCCCGCTGGCTCTCCCACACTGCTAGCTCCCATTGCCACCCCCCTGCCAAGTCCTGCCATGGATGCCTGTTCCAGGAAAGGAGGGAAGGATCCGTTCTGAGATTGTGGGACTGACGACGGTTTTACTGTGGCCGCTTCCAGGGCGGAGTAATAGAGACTTTTAAGGCCAAAAGAAGGCATAGCGTTAGGCAGGAGCAACGTTAGGATGCGGTAAAGTCCAGATGGCGTGCACGTCTTGTGTAGAGGAATGGCTGGCACTAGCTTTACTTTCCTATGAGAAATGGGTGCTAACGGTTCTTGGGACTGGGCAGTCTTCTGGGACATTCTTTATATGCCGAGAGATGGTCTTTTCTGAATCTGAAGAGTACATGAATGGAGTAACACAATCATGTAGGCGTGGCTGTGCCCACGCACTTGGTTGCACGTATACACCGCATGCTTGCACACACATGCACACAAATGATATACATGCATAGTTGTGCACACAAATGTGTGCCTGCGTGTGCATGTGTGTGTGCTCACCCTCCCCTCTCCACACTTCCCATCCCCTTTTCTCTCCATGTTGAGTCTCAGGAAAACTGTCTATATTGAATGCATTCTATATGTGGCAGCCTGTGCTTACCAAATGTTTTACTGATATTTCTACATTTTTCCTGCCTGGAAGGGGATTTCTCTTCTTTTTTATTTTTTGAGACAGGGTCTCCCTCTCTTGCCCAGGGTGGAGTGCAGTTGTGAGATTACAGCTCACTGCAGCCTTGACCTCCTGGGCTTAGGTGATCCTCTGACCTCAGGCTCAGCCTCCAGGATAGTTGGGACTACTGGCATGTGTCACCATACATGGCTAATTTTTTGCATTTTTTGGTAGGGACTGGGTTTTTCCATGTTGCCCAGGCTGGTCACGAACTCCTAGGCTCAAGGGATCCATCCACTTCTGCCTCCCAGAGTGCCTGGGAGGGGATTTCTGTTAAGATCCCCTTAGATTTTCTTTGGCTCAGAGTGGTTTGTAGCAGGATGCTTGCGAAGTTTAAACTATATCTGCATTCTGAGAGTAGGAAGCTTCTACAACATATGTGGGTCTACTTGAGATTGAGTGTCTCCCAAGGACTGCCCTTAGGCACGACCTCCTGGTTGGCAGAAGTTGTCTTTCATGCATTCGAGTGAACATATGTATCCAGGGCACCTCCACTTTACAGACCCTGTGCTAGACGTGAGGATTTGGAGAAGAGGAAGGTCTTGTTCTTGCCCTTGGGGAGGTACAGATTTGTGGGGAATTGGATAAGTAAACAGACAAAAGCAGTTTACTTTGATAAATACTGTGATGGGGAAGGTTGAGGCTGTGGAAGCATGGGAGTCCTCCTGGAGGAGGTGATACTGGGGCTGTGTCCTGAGGGACACATAAGAGTCAAAGGTGTGGGGAAGGCATTCCAGTAAGAGGAAGCCTGTGTGTGAAGGTCCAGAGCTGAGGTTCCTTCCCTTACAGGGAGAGCACCAGTGGCTGGGGTTGGCAGTGCCCAGTGTAGGAGAGGTATGGCAGGCAATGGGCCATGAGTTTGGACAGGCTGACAAGATCTGCATCACTGAGGGCCTAGGGTGCCTCCTTGAGGGGCTTGGACTTTACTTGAGAACATGGGGGGTGTAAAATGGGAGTGAAGGAGAGGTTTTGTATGTTAAGAAGATGAAGTTGGCTGCAGTATGGAGGAAGGAGGGAGGGTGCTAAACCTGAAGCAGAGTCTGGGTGACAGAAGATGGGCCTGCAGTAAGGAAGGGGCAGGCAGATGGTGACAAGGGTCCACCTGGACAGACATTGAGGAGGTGGGATCTATGAGTCTTGATGGCTGATTAGGTGTGAGGGTGAGGGAGGAGTTGAGCGTCTCCCACTTTTCTAACTTGGTCAACTGGGCATAGGGTATGGCCACCCTGAGACAGGGTATGCTGGAGGCACAGGTTTCTTGGGAACATGATGATCTCTGTGTGGAGTACATTGCATTTGAGTGCCTGAGGGACATCCAGGGGGAAATGTCTGGGAGGCAGTTGGACATGCGGTTCTGGACTCAGGAGAGAGGTTTGGGAGTCCTTAGTCTACAGACGAGACAAGATGAAGTCACTCAAGGGAACGTGGAGAGAGAGAGAGAGAGGAGGAGAACATTAACGAAAAGAGATAAGCAGAGTTGGGGGAAACCTGTAAAATGACGGAGCAGGAGTAGCTGAAGAAGCAGAGGTGGCCCAGTGCGTGGTTTGCGGAAGCCTTGGGAAGATGGTGGTTAGGGTCCACTCAGGACCCTCTCCAAGACCCACCTTCTCTGGCTTCCCAGGCGTGGGTGCTTTACCCTCCATGTAGTGATTGGTACAACATTTTCGTGTGACAGAGTCTCTTTGATGGTGAAAATTTAGGTGCTACACAGTACGCTAGTTGCCTGTCAAAGGTGGGAGTCTACTTACGTGTTTTAAATACTCTTAGTTACAATTATTCTTACTAGTTGTCAGTTACTTTACATACATTATTTCATTCAACCTTCAAACAACTCTTTTCAGATAGATGCTATTTTCTCACTTTACAAATGAGGAAATTGTGGTTCAGAGAGGCTAAGTGTCCTGCCCAAGTTAACATAGCTAGTTAGAGCTGGAGCTGGGATGTGGAATCAGGTATTTTTGCTTTACATGCCTCAAGTTTTTTTTTTTTTTAATGCCCTATGCATTTTTTTCTTTAGTGCACATTCAGCAGTGGCTGCCTCCTGCATTGGCATCTGGGCCTGGCCTACTTGCCCACACCCTCCAAGCCTCCTGGCCATGGGGACTTCAGAAGAGGCCTGTATCCCAGATTAGCCCCAAAGACAACATGCTCCTTAAGAAGAAAGAGGAGGCCCAGGCACAGCCAAGGCCTGTGATGGGAAGGGCTTCCCGAGAATCAGTGGGGAACTTCCTCCTGGGAAAGCCATGAGAGGGGCAGTTCCTCTCCTGGGCCAGGCGTCAGGGAGTCAGGGCCCCAGCTGTTCCTGCCCAGCCGCCTGCAGCCCTGAGCACCCACCGGAGACAGGAGGCCCTGCCTGCTCACTGCCCATTGTCCCAGCACCACAGTGCCGCTTCCCATGCGCCTCCTGTTTACACAGGAAGCCCTGCTCTTGGATGCCACCTCCCTCTCCTGACGGCTGGCCCAAGCATGAATTCCTCACAGGCAGCTTCAGTGAGTGAGGGCTAGAATAAGTTATCACTGCTCAGTGACTTTAAAAATTAGTATAGCAGAGTGGGTAAAAGCATGGCCTTGCAGTGTGACTGCCTTGGATCTGAACTTGGCCACTTATTAACTGAAGCACTTTGGGTATTCACGCCAACAGTATGAGTGCAGATTCCTCCTCTGTAAGATGATGAGTATTATGTCTACCTACATTTCACAGGTATTTTTTTTTATAAGGATAAACAAAATATAGAAGTACAGTGCTTGTAACATAGTGTATGCTCAATAAATTACACATCTCACAGTTGTTATTTACCTCTTATGTTTAGTTGCACCCAATTTCAGCTGTGCTCCAAATGCTGGTGATAGTTTAAAACTATGACCTCCAAATTCTGTGACATTGAGAGGAGGGGCCTATGCTCCCTTCCCTTGGAAGTGGGTGGGCTTATAACTACCTTGACCAATGTGGTACAACAGGAGTGACACTGTATTAATTTCAGGCTTGGTTTTGGTTGCTAGAACATTTATACTTGGAGCCCTGAGCCACCATGTAAAAATCTAACTACTCAGGAGTTTGGCAGGCAATGAGGATTGTTCTTGAAGCCTTACCAGAGGGGTGGGAATAGTTTTTCCAGTTCAATAAAAATTTGTTGAGTGGGATTTTGAAATGGTAGGCTGAACGCCAACTGGAATTCCCTCCCTTACCAACAAAAGATGGCAAAAGTTAAAAAGATAAAATAATAAGCACAAAGTTGCACTTAAATTATGAAGGAATATTCTTTTTAGACCAGAAATGGTGAAAAGTTCCTGAAATAAACAAGTAAATGGAACATGACAGCATAAGCTGAAGTGCTTCTGAATTGCATGCCCAAAACATGTGCAGAATTGTCTCAGAAGAGGCATACACAATCAGGAATCATCAACCAATAAACATTTGTCAAGCACTTATGTGTTAAGCCTTTGTCACTATTATCTGTATATTTTTACAGTCAATGCTTGTTTAAAGTTACTCAGATGTTTGCATTTTCTTTGCTCACCCATTCCTTCCTTCTGAGTTCAGTTTCCTTCTTCCTGTAGTACGGTGTTCATAGTGCTTTCTTCAAATGTCTGTGAGTAGTAAGTCTTTGATTAAAATTTTTTAATTTCATTCTTCCTCTTCACTGATAATATCACAGAATATGGAATACTGAAGTTGATAGTTATTTTTCCTCAGCATACTGGAAGATACTTGGAAGATTCCATTATTTTCTGGCTCTGTGGTTGCTATTGAGAAGTCTGTGGTATGTCTAATTTTTCCTTTGTAGGTGATGTAGCTCTTCTCTTTAGTGGATTTTAAGATTTTGTTTTGATGTTCTGAAATTTTACTATGATGTATCTAGGCATGTAGTTATTTAATCTGCTTGGGGATTGGATGATTCTTCCTTGTGAGGATTTATTTTTTTCACTGTTATTGAAAATTCTTTTTTTTCCCAATAAGCCTTTTGCACTCAAAAATGGAAAATTCTTGATGGTTATATATTTTAGTGTTACCTCTTTCTAATTCTCTTTGCTCTTTCCTGTTACAAATTTGATGAATCTTGTTGTTTTCTCCTCCATTTCTCTTAATTATCTTTCATACTTCCCTTTGCTTTATCTTTCTGTGCAAGATTATGGGCGATTTCCTCATATATATTTTCTAATTCATGAATTCTCTTTTTAGCTCCATCTAATCTACAATTTTATCCATTTATTAACATTATAATTGTGATTACTATATATTTTTTTCATTTCCAGGAGTTTTATTTGGTTAAAAAAAACCTGGCTAGTGTTTCATTATGATTTCTGTTTCTTCTCTCTCTCTCTTTTTTTGAGACAGAGTCTCCTTCTATCACCTTGGCTGAAGTGCAGTGGTGTGATCTCAGCTCACTGCAACCTCCACCTCCTAAGTTCAAGTAATTCTCATGCGTTAGCCTAAGTAGCTGGGATTACAGGTGTGTAATCCCACACCTGGCTAATTTTTGTATTTTTGGTAGAGATGGGGTTTTGCCATGTTGACAAGGCTGGTCTCGAACACCTGGCCTCAAGTGATCTGTCTGCCTCAGCCTCCCGAAGTGCTGAGATTACAGATGTGAGCCACTGTGCCTCACCCTCTTTTTCTCTTTTATCATTTTAAACATATGTATGTCATAGTCTTTCAGAATATTCAACTATCGGGAACCCTTGCATTGTCCTTTCTCTTATTTGTTGTGTCTGCAAACTCTTGTTTATGACAAACGTTTCCTGGTACAGTTTGCCATTTTCATTGATGATTTCTTTCCCTGTGAGAATGCCGTACTGCCTGAATTCTAAGAATGGCCCTACAGAGAGGCTTTATTTGGTTTTGCCAGGTACCCTGGAGGTTTAACCAACCTGGGATCTGTTTTTGTTTATTTTTTAATTTTTTGAGTAGAGATTACTGTACAATGTGGATGGTATAAGTCCAACTTCAAACTATCCCCTGGTGCAAACTTAGTGCTTCTCATGGGAGACCAGGAAGAGAAAAGTTCTATTATCATGTTTCTGCGCTGGTGGGGAAGTTAGTCTAGTCCTTTTACGGGTGCAGCCCTTCAAAAGTCCTGACTTTATCCAGAATTCTCACTCTTACCTTACCTTGAGTGATCCTCACACCTTGTATTGTGTTCCTGTGGGAAGGTTAGAACTGGAGCTTCTCATCTTTAGTGGGTATTTTCCAGTTTATAGCCCACCTACCCCCATCTAGGGTTTCTTCTGTGCCAGCTCATGTGCTACCTTCTGGCTTTCATTTCCCTCCCCTTCTAGTACCTAGGAAATGGAAAAAAAGAATATTTCTGTTATTTATTTTTTAATCTAGAATTTCTGTGAATTTGTAATAGGAGACTCTTTTTGTTTAAAAAAAGAGCTCAGGTCACAATGAACTTTTCTAAACTCTTTGCATATTCTCTCTCATATTATCTGAGGAGAACCTCACAACACAAAGATTTTTAAATCAACTTTCTTTCATGCATTAAGATATTAAGGCTTGGCAAGTTTAAATCTTGTCCCAGATGAGACAGTGAGAAAATGGCCTTGTCCGGATTTGAATCCACGTTTCTCTGATTCCACTTAATGTAGCATTTAGGAAATTATTGATAATAACTTGCCCACACTTTTTCTTTTAAAAATCTTCAAACACTACATTACTAATCACCCAGATTCTAAAGATCATTTTTGCCATATTTTCTTTATTATATATCTATCTGTTTACCCATCCTTCTATTTATTTGTCGATCTTGTTTCATGATATGTTTCAATATAAGTTGCAGATGGTAGTCCACTATACTCCTAAACAGTTCAATGTGCATATCATTAACTAGAGTTAAATATTTCTTTACAGTTTGTTTCCCTAGGTACAAATGAACGAATCTCAACTCTACCATTCCATGAGTTTTGACTAAAGCATGCACCTATATAAATCTCTGTTAAGATATTGAATATTGTCATCTCTGTAGGCAGTTTGCTCCCATCCACTCCTGGGTAATCCCTGCACCTGCTCAGAAGCAACCACCCAGACTGGAGTGCAGTGGCATGATCTTGGCTCACTGTAACCTCTGCCTTCTGGGTTCAAGTGATTCTCCTACCTTAGCCAGCCTCCTGAATAGCTTGGATTACAGGCACGTACCATAATTTTTGTATTTTTAATAGAGACGAGGTTTCACTATGTTGGGTAGGCTGGTCTTGAACGCCCGACCTCAGGTAATCTACCTGCCTCAGCCTTCCAAAATATTGGGTTTATAGGCATGGGCCACCATGCCTGGTCACTCTTCTGATATTTTCCCCTGTAGACTAGTTTTGCTTGTTCCATAAATTCATATAGATAGATTCTTACCAGGTATACTCTCTTGGGTACAGTTTCTTTCTTTCAGCATAACAATTCTGAGATTAATTCATGTTGTGTGTGTATCAGTAGTTTATTTCTATTGCTGAGTGGCATTCCATTATTTGGCTATAACACAGTTAGTTTATCCATTCTCCTATTGTTAGATGCCTGAGTTGTATTCAGTTTTTTTGATACACATTATGAATTAAAGTTAGTATAAACATTTTTACAAAAAACATTATTTTAATAATTTTTTTTCCATTTATTTATTTTATTGCATTTTAGGTTTTGGAGTACATATGAAGAACATGCAAGATTGTTGTATAGGTACACACGTGGCAGTGTGATTTGCTGCCTTCCTCCCCATCACCTACATCTGGCATCTCTCCCCTCGCTATCTCTCCCCAACTCCCCACCCCTCCTGTCCCTCCCCTAATTTTTATGACATTGGAGTGAGGAGAGTAGTGCAGCAGCCAGATTGCAGTTAGCTAAGGGAGATGAGGAAGTACAGAGAGTGAACACAGTCAAGTTTCTTAAGAAGCCTAGATGAAGAGCGGGGAGAGAAAGAGTAGTAGCTGGAGGGGTGTTTAGGGATTTTATACATTCATATATAAAAGACATACACATATAATATACATATTTAATGAGAATAAGCTGAACACGTTTATGGAAGGAGAGAGAGAAGAGGGAGAGGACAAGAATGCTGGCCTCTGGGGACAGCCTATGGGTGCCCTCCCCTTGGACCTGTCTGAGACTCTGGCAGAACCTGAGGTCCCTGTGGCTGCTCCTTGAACCCTGTTGGTGGTCCTGGGTCCTGAATCTTTTCCTCGGCCAGTCTGATGTCTAGGTTGGCATTAGCCATTCTGACGGTAGAAGAGAGAGAAGAATTCTTTCTTGGCTCTCTGCTTAGGCTGTTGATGCTCTGGAAGAGATAGCAAGCATTCACTGTGAGGGATGGGGTTGTGGTTTCCCCTGGGTCAGGGGAAGAACCTGCTCAGAATAATTGGGCCACCACTCATGGTGATGATTACATGGACCTCACCATGGGAGAAGCAATGAGAATCCTTTCAGGGCTAAGGAAATTGACTTGGGAACCTGGCTGATCCCTCCCTTGTGGGCAGCAGTTGCTGGTTTGAGCTGTTAGGCCAGAGATTATCTGCTGACAAACATATACAGCAAAGTCAGGAGCAGAGGCCAGCCCATGAATTTACTTCTTTCTAAGTTTGGTTCTTAAAATTTTTTGTTGGAGCAATAAAGTAAGTCTGATATTTAAAATAATTTGGGCTTGATTAGGTGCAGGCAGGCAGGATTGACCTGTGAATCTTAGTGATTCTTTTTTTTTTAAGAGACAGGATCTTACTCTGTCTCCCAGGCTGGAGTGCAGTGGTGCAATCTCGAATTCCTGGGCTCAAGCAATTTCCCCACCTCAGTCTCCCGAGTAGCTAGGACCACAGGTGTGTACCACTATCTCCAGATAATTAAAAATTTTTTTTGTAGAGATGGGGTCTTACTATGTTGCCCAGTCTGTCTTGAACTCTTGGCCTCAAGCAATCCTCCTGCCTTGGCTTCCTAAAGTATTGGGATTACAAGTGTGAGCCACTGTGCCTGGCCTGCTTATCTTTTAATTATCCCTTCTAGGTGAGGTCAGGCTTGTTATGCAGTGCCTTTCCGACTAGGCTCTCAATACAGGATTTTTGTTGCTTTAAAACTCTTTATTTATTGACTTATATCAGACATATATATTTTCCTTTTAAAAATTAACTTTTCCGTAGCTGGGTGTGGTGGCTTGTGTATGTAATCCCAGCACTTTGAGAGGCTGAGGTGGGCGGATCACCTGAGATCGGAAGTTTGAGACTAGCCTGACCAACATGGAGAGCCCCATCTCTATTAAAAATACAAAATTACCCAGGCATGGTGGTGCATGCCTTTAATCCCAGCTACTTGGGAGGTCCTGAACCCGGGAGGTGGAGGTTGCGGTGAACTGAGATCGTGCCATTGCACTCCAGCCTGAGTAACAAGAGTGAAACTCCATCTTAAAAAAAAAAATTAACTTTTCTGATATAATTTTCATACGATAAAATGTGCCCATTTTAAGTGTACATTTCAGGAAGGTTTGACACATTTAAACACCCTTATAATGAACACTTTGCTCAAAATAGAACACTTTCATCACCTCCAAAAGTTCTTTTTCCCTTTTCTAGTCAATCCCTCACTCTACCTTAGCCCCAGAAAACCACTTCTTTGTGATGATTTGCTTTCTGTCACTATCGATGAAATTCGTCTTTCTAGAATTACACATAAGTGGAATTGTCCTGTATGTTGTCTTTTGTATCTGGCTTCTTTTGCACAGCACAGTATTCTGTACATTCATCCATGTTGCTGAGCACATCCATAGTTCATTCCTGTTGATTTTCAGGTAGTATTCAATTGCACCCATATATCTAATTTACCGAATGGGTAATATCAACACATGGTTCAAAATTTTAAAATAGACGAGTCTTGCCCACCCCATTTCCTAACCACTTAGTTTCTCCTCACAGGCATCATCTATTATCAGCTTCTTGTGATTCCTTTTATGCAGTTTGAATTAGATATGTATGTGGGATCTTCCTCCAGTACTTTAGAAAATGTATCTAATTTTGCATGTGTTTAAGTATAATCCCCAAAGTGGAAGTGCTGGATTAAAGGATTCATGAGCATGTGATTTTGGCAGATATTGCCTAATTGCCCTCCTTAGAGGCAAAACAGGTCTCCCCAGCTGAAAATTATTTTTTTTTTGAAAAATTTCAAAATAGAGAAAAGTTGAAAGGATAGGATAATGAACACTTCCATAGTATAGTCTTTTGATGGTGATGAAAGTCGACTGGTGTGGAGAGGATAGAGACATTTAAATCTGCGGAAAAAAGTAAACCAGTAAAATAGTCACTTTGCACACACACTGAAACTCTATGAACCTGCTCTCAGTCACACGGTCTTTGGGACCTGTTGCTGTCATTTTCTGAGAGCCGATAGTCTCTTAGCACACAGATGGGGTTTGGGGTTTAGGACGCTTGTGTTCAGAGCAGCTTGCTGGGTTCCTGACCCGAGCTGAACAGGGCAAAGACTCTATCTGGATGTGGGTCTGAGGAGGATCTTGGTCCTTGGGGTCCCTGATGCTCTCGGGGGAGTGACTAGATTGGCAGGGGCATGAGGTACGTGCGTGTCTGTGTGTGTGTGTGTGTGTGTGTGTGTGTGTGTGTGTGTGTGAAAACAATCCATTTCCAAATGACAGCTAGTGTGGGCTTTGAAATATGCCAACGTGATGCTCTTTTCCAGTTGCTTCTTGAGGGGACAGCAAACTCCTTATCTCAGCCTATAAAGCCTAAGTAGTCTATCCCTGCAGCCTCTTCTGAGGAGCTCTCCCTGCATCCTGCACTCCAACCACACTGATGTTTCAGCTCCTGTCATTCTTCCTCCCTCATGCTGTTCTCTGCAGCTGGAAGCACTCCCTCATGCCCACCCCATATTCAGCACCCTGGCTTCAGGACTCAGCTCAAACGACACCTCCCTGGGAAGCTTCCCTGACCCCGGCACAGGGAGGAGCCTCCTGGCACAGTTCTCCTACAGTGTTTGCATGATTTTTACATACATATTTCTCTGATTTCACCCTTAGTGTCTATTTCGCCTCTTACCCCATAAATGTCATACGAGCAAGAATCCTATCTGTTTTGTGCACTGTTATATCCTGTGCTCTAACAGAGATTGGCACATAGCAGGTGCTCAATAAAGGTTTGTGAAGTTAGTGCATGAGCCATTTTGATAGCAAAAACATGTAGTTTGTAGTCAGAATTGGAAGTGAATTCTCTCTCTGCCATTTAGAGCATTACTAACCTCTTTAAGCTGCAGTTTCCCCACCTGAAAAACGGATATAATAATACTGCCTCCTGGAGCTGCTGGGAGCATTTGGAAAGTGCTGGGCAAATAGCATGTACCTGAGCCCTGGTAACTATCAGAGTATCATCTTTGATGTGGAGCCTTCGGACATGGGCAGCTTGTGCCCCTGGTGACTGGTGACAGATGGCCTCACTGTCTGGGGTCAGGCTGGGCCAGTGTTCCTCTGCTCCAGGAGGTGAGGGTGACACTGGAGCTGGGGGTTAAGGAGGTTACTGTGCCCTTTTGGCAGCTGCCACCAAAACCTTGAAGGGAAGACAGCACTGAAGCACTTCCAGTCACTGGGCTTTACCAGGGCGGTGGAAGGAAGCAGCAGGGAGCCATGGGAACAGGGGAGGGCGGGGAGCCAGGTGGTCCCGGGAAGCTGGGGAAGCTGTAGGCTTGGGTGGCAGGCAGGAAGGGAACTGATGAGAATGTCAGGGCTCTGGAGGGGATAGGGTTTCTGCCGTCTCCAGCTGCCCTAAGCTGCCTCTGCTGCTTCCAGAGGGACCTAATTACCACCCTCTTGTGGAGCTAGGGCCAGCAGAGATCCCAAGGAGATAGGAGGTGGCTCCCAGCAGGGCAGCAGGGGCCTCTAAAACTTCCCCAACCATATACCTGTTCCTGATCATCTGGGATTTGGGGAAAATATTAGGACTTCTGAATACGGCCCCCCAGGTCTTTATGGAACCTCAGGCATTCAAAGTGTTCTCATAAGTGCCAGCTCATTTGATCTTTTCACAGCTTTGGAGTTGCCTGGATAGAGTTTATTGGCTTCTTTGCACAGCGACCCTGCTGTTCAGAGAGAGGGGAGGCCAGCTGGCTACTGTCACCAGGTGAGCAAGTAATCCAGGGCTTCTGTCTCTACATAGCCTCTTCCTCATGCTGCTCCACCAACCAATCAATATACAGCAGAGCTCTTGCCCTTGCCTCAGGCCCCACCATGCCTTGTTGTATCCCACCAAGCTTTTTCATTTTTTGTTATTTTGAGACAAGGTCTCTCTGTCCCCCAGGCTGGAATGCAGTGGCACAATCATAGCTCACTGGAACTTTAAACGCCTGAGCTCAAGGGATCTTCCTGCCTTAGCCTCCGGAGTAGCTAGGACTATAGGTGTGCACTGCCTCACCCAACTAATTTTTGTTTTAAATTTTTTGCAGAGACGAGGATCTCGCTGTGTTGTCCAGGCTAGTCTTGAACTCCTTGAGCTCAAGCTATTCTCTCTCCCACCTTGCTGAGTCCCAACGTGCTGGACTGCAGGCCTGAGCCACCACATCCGGCCCACCCCACCAAACTTTTATCCTTCGTTTACATTATCTGGCTGGCTTTTGAAGGTATTTGAATAGCAGCCCCCACCCAGCATGCTGCATGGGCCCAGCTTTGTCTTGTGTGTCGTGGAGGGCACAGGGGAAGGTGGAGTGTTCTCTGCCCCTAGGCATGGATGGCCAGATATGCCCGCTGAGAGAGCAGTCCACCATGCTGGGTCCACCATCGAGAGGCCATGTGATGCCAGGCCTGAGGGTGCTGAGAGTGGGGACCTGAGTCGGGCTTTTGCGGGGGATTTGGTTAGGCTGAGAGAAAGGAGAGCCTCCAGCTTTAGCCCCCCCCAAGTATCTGGGATGATAGTTGTGTACTACCGTGTCTGGCTAATTTTTTTGTTTTTTGTAGAAATGAGGTCTCACTATGTTCCCCAGGCTGGTCTTGAACTTCTGGACTCAAGCGATCCTCTGGCCTTGGCCTTCTAAAGTGCTAGGATTACTGGTGTGAGCTACCACACCTGGCCTAAATCCTGCTCACTTCTTTATGGTTCTCTGGACATTTTTGGTCCTCCTGAAAGCCCTTCTTGACCACTCTAGTTGCCCTGGTTCTTTGTTGAGAGTGCGTGGGCCCCTTTATAAAGTCTATCTCATGTCCCTGGTTTATAAGCTCCCCATGTTCAGGCAGGGGTCACAATCCTACCCACTCTCCATAAGCTCCGCAGGCATCATGGGAAGGGGTAGGCCACTGAGGGGGCATTTCCTATGGGTTGGGCAAGGGGCCAAGCCCTTCACGCATATTTCCTGATTTTACCCTCACAGTGAACCCTATGATGCAGCAATGAGTCAACTATTACCTTTTTAAAGATGCAGAAACTAGAGACTCAGAGGAGACCATCCTCAAATGAAGTCCCTGCTCGCAGGTACCCATAGTAAGAGATGCGAGGGCCCAGAGAGGTGGCTGGCTTCTTTGCAGATGCCTTGCAACACATCCCCTTCTATTTTTCTGTTCTTCTTTTGTTTGCTGGCAGTGGTGTGTGTACTTCTGTAAACTCAGCCCTGACTTTCATTAATTTCCACCTAGAAGGGAAGCCAGGCAGGCCACAGTTCAAGGAGGTGCCCATTTTCTGGAGGTCAAAATAAGCCCAACTCAGGTGATGCAGGGAGGCTGGGGCTCCTTCCCCAACTCCAGCTGTCCATAGCTCAGGGGACCTGGTCCCACTGGGGCCTTGAGTCTCCCATCCTCCTGCCCAGGCAGGATGAGCCAGCCTGGAGGCAGATGGCAGGACAGGAATGCAGCCTTCTCTCCAGCCTTTGGCAGGACATCTCTGGGAGGCCCCCCAGCTCCTTCAGACCATGGCTCTGCCGGGGAAGCCGGGGATTAAGGGCCTAATTCCACTGAAAATCCTGTTTTTCTTAGCCTCACACAGATTACTTTTTAGGAAAGTCCCCTTATCTAATTAGCCTGAGTCAACAACTCCATTTATTTGGACACGTGATGTTATGAAATGGACTGCTGCTGGTGTGTTTTTGTACCGCATATCTGGGCTGCTGCTCCAGGAGGCATCAGGAGAGAGGCGCTGCAGGCCGTCCAGGCTGGCCAAAGCTCAGCCCAAGAGGGGCTCCGGCAGAGGCCGGAAGGGAGGCCACAGGTTTGCCAGCCAGGCGGAGACCTGCATTCTCTCAGATTTCATAACAAGAAAGTGACCCACCAAGTGTCCACATATCCAGCTTCCTCTCTCATTGGTGTTTTTCAACCAAAATAAAGAAGGGATCAGGGGCCCTTGACCAAAACTCCTTCCTTTCTTCCCTATCAGAGTCAAAAGAGATTTCTACAAGGGACTTTTGATGGTGACAAACCCTTTACCACATCCATAGTACTCAGGACTTTTTGAGAAATAAAAATCAATAATAGTTACTATTTATTTTTTTCCTTTCTCAGACTTCTTAGGGATGAAAGTTACTATTTAATAGTAAGCATTTGCTATGTACAATGTGTTAAGCACATCGTATAATAAATCTCTCTCTCACACACACACACACACACACACACACGCACACGGTTTCTTCTCTCTCTGTCCCCCTACCTGCTATCCTTATCTGCCTGGTGAAAGGGGAACACCCTCCATTCAATCCTCTCCTTACTCTCTCCACCCCCTCTCAACTTTAGTATTTATTCGTCCATATTCTTTTCTGTGCATTTATATATATATATGTATCATATATTATTTCTAATCCTAAAAACAGTTGTTCAAGGAAGGTATGAATATCCCCATTTTGCAGATGAGAAAACTGAGGCAAAGAGAGGCCAAGTTACTTGTCCAAGGTCACACAGCCAGCAAGGAGCAGAGCTGAGTTGAAATTAGGCCTGAGTGACTACAGAGACTGATGGGCAAGCCTTGTCCCTCTGGTACCATCTTGACCACAGCAGGTTCCAAACATTGGCTTTTTTTCCTTTTTTTGAGACAGGATCTCATCCTGTCACCCAGGATGGAGTGCAGTGGCATGATCATAGCTCTCTGCAGCCTTTATCTCCTGGTCTCAAGAGATCCTCCCACAGGTGTGCAACAGCATTGCTGGCTAATATTTTTTATTGGTCTTAATGAATTGTAGTTCATTTCTTATCTGTGTCTCCCTCTTGCCCCTTCTCTCCATGTTGTTATTATTTTTGCCAAATGGATCAGTCACGGTGGGCACTCAATACAGTTGGGCCACATGGAAGTCACCCTCTGCACTGCTGCCTCTGCCCTTCTCCCCGACCTGGAATCACAGCCAATCTAACGGTTTTAGTTAGACCACTTTCTGCATTCAGAGCCAGTGGAAATACTGCCAGCAAGGGCAGCATTGCCACCACTTCCCCAGATTGTGGCTGGCCAATGTGCACCTATCCGAAACCACTGAGCACTTGGGGCTGAGTGTTCATCTCTTTTTGGCCAAATAGGACATTGTTGTGAAGAGGAGGATTCAGCACAGGTTCTCAAAAACACCGACCACACGTGGGGAATCTGGGAAGGCAGCTAGCTGTTGCCTGCTCTTGCCTGGGAGAGAAAACCAGGGGGAGGAACGACTCCTAAATGTTTTCCTCTTTATAATGGGGCTTGTTGGCCAGGAGCTGCTGCTGCTGCTGCTGCTGCTGTGTGTATAAAATACTAAAATAAATTCTCATAATTGGTGTAGGCTGGAAAAGTGGAGAACTAGGAGAGGCAGGAGTCAAAGACATTGCTAAATGGATTGAAAAAACACATTTCAGAGCTAGGCCTGGAAGCTTCTTAAAAAGGTAATGGGACCTTTTTTCCTGTTGAACTTTCAAACCTTCTGACCCTGTAATTTCTGCTCTGGAGTTTATCAGGGACACTGGGGGCCAAGAGTGTAGCACGACTAAAGTTACTGGGACAAAGCTGGAGGCAGGTCAGCGCTCCACAGGGGAGTCCCCAGGGCCTGTGGGCAGCCACTGCCACCAGGAACTTCTAAGGCCAAGAAAGGGAAGCCTCGAAACCAAACATCCCTGCACAGTCCCCGGCAAATGTGTTCCTCATCAAGGCAGATACAAACAAAGTTTATTAAAAAACCTTCTAAAGGGACATTCCAAATCACCAGCAGGCCTCCTCGAGGTGGCTGTCCATTCTCCTGCGAACTCTTGTTTCAGCCTTGTTGGAGCTTTTCAAACACCGAGTCACCAATGTATCCAAGAAGGAAAATAAACAGGGGGCTCAAGGTGACCCAGCGCTCAGTACAAGTCTGCACTTTCTGACACCACAGCCGGCCGAGTTGATCGGAATGACCCGGGGATGGAGTATAAACAGGGCAGTGAAGCCTCTGGCCCTGCGGTGGGGGTGCTCCCTCTTTGTGTCCTATTGGCAGCCCACCAGGCAGAGGAAGGGCCCCTATGGTTGCAGAAATGATGGCCTGGTACCCTGGAGTGAACTCTGGAATGGGAAAGTCATGCGCCTTCTGCATTCTGGGAGGAGGAGAGGACCCTGCCTCTGACTAACTGAAAATTTCCTCATCTGTAAAACTGGTGGTTTTCCCAATAGATGGAAGTAGGATTGCTCTGGTTGGAGTGGAGGTTGCGGGCATCAGAACTGGCTTCATATGTTTCCCAAAGCATGTAGGGGTACCTCTGGATCTCTAAAGGCCTGTGGAGCAGTTTAATACCACCCATTCCAGAGTTTAAAATAAGAGTCTATAATTTTAAAATAATCTAAGTATAAAGTGGACTAATAAGCAAGTTGTGAACCAGAATAGCAGTACAAGGGGCAGGAATAGCTCTGTCTGTAGCGCCAGACAGGCCTAAGTTGCCACTGCCTACCTGTGTCACAACTTCATTGCTTAAACTTCCAGAACCTCATGAAGATGGGGTCATGATTACTACCTCATACCATTGGTGTGAGCATCTGTGCTAAAGTCTAAACCATCAGTAAAGACTGACACAGAGTCAATGCTTAGTAAGTGGTAGCTCATTTGACTCAGCAATCCTACTACTGGATATATACGCAAAGGAATACAAGTTGTTCTACCATAAAGGCACATACATGCATATGTTCATTGCAGCACTATGCACAATAGCAAAGACATGGAATCAACCTAAATGCCCAACAATGGTAGACTGGATAAAGAAATTGTGATACATACACACCATGGAATACTACACAGCCATAAGAAAGAATGAGATCATGTCCTTTGCAGGAACATGAATGAAGCTGGTGGCCATCATCTTTAGCAAACTAATGCAGGAACAGAAAACCAAATACTGCATGCTCTCACTTTTAAGTGGGAGAAAAATGATAAGAACTCATGGGCACCAAGAGGGGAACAACAGACATTGGGGCCCACTTGAGGATGGAGGGTAGAAGGAGGGAGAGGAAAAGAAAAAATAGCTATTAGGTACGATACTTAGTACCTGGGTGATGAAATAATCTGTACAACAAACCCCCGTGACACGAGTTTACCTATAGGACAAATTTGCACCTGTACCTTTGAACCTAAAATAAGAGTTAAAACAGTGGTAGTTATTGTATTTTTATTGTTAGACATGCCCTATGACACTAGCCTGTTCAACATTTTGGGGAACCAAGGGGGTGTCCAGATAATAAAAGGGAGGAGGGAGAAGAGAAGTTACTCATGGGAGGAAGGAGGAACTTTGCTGCTGATAAAAATCACACCCATAACAATTTATTGAGAGCTTCTATGAGCTAGTACTGCGTATGGAGATTATAACAAGTCCCTCTTGCGACGCTCCCATGCTGCTGGCTACTGTGTTCTTTTTCTTACAGGGAGAAAACTGAAGCTCAGAAAGCCTCAGCGATGGCCCAAATCTCCAGGCCCATAAGAGGACCTAGGACTCGCTGTCTGATGCCAAAGTGTAGGCTCTCAGCCCCTAAGGGTCACATGTTCCTAAATCTGAGATGAATAGTGCTCTCCTCCTGAGCCTTGGTCTGGAGCTCCACATCTTGTCCTGTGGGGAGCCAGCTACTGCTGCCAGTTGCAATGCTGGAGAAATCCTTCTTGTCACAGCATTGTGTACGAAGCCAGGGAATGATTTGGCCAGTTTGGGTGATCCCAGCTTTCCTGGTTTTAAGCCCAGATTCTCAACTCTGGCTGCACACTAGCGCCACCTGGAGAGCTTTGAAAAACTCACACCACCCAGGCCACCCAGACCATCAGCATCTCCTGGTGAGGCCAGGACATTAGTACCTTGTTAAATTCCCTGGTGATTCCAAAGAGCATTCAGGCCTGAGGACCTCTCAGAAGGGAAAACAGCTGGTTCTGGAGCTCTCATTCTCTTTCACTGACAGGCTGGGGTGGGGGCTGGGAGTGAAGGAGGTGTTTTGAGGCAGGAATTGTGCAATGGGTAGGGAGTTAGTAAAAGGGGAGAGATTAAAGACTGACAAAGAATGTGTGGGGTGTGGAACATGGAGGCTCAGACAGGTTAAGTACTGGATTCAGAGTGCACACACAGGGTCAGTGGCAGAACTGGGAATCGTCACATCGAAGTGGTACCAAAATGACTGGGATCTTTGTTACCAGGGAAACACCAAGCTCAGTGGTCGAGTTTCCCAGGACCCAGTTCTGCACCTGATTTTCTTTCCAACCCATCAACTGTGTTCACATCCAGGGCTTTCATCACCACCTGACTCTCAAAATTTTGTTTCCAGTCGTGACTGGTCCTTGGAGCCTCAAACCCAGTGACTCACCTGACATTTCCACTTGGATCACGCCAAGGCATCTAGGGCTTCACATGGCCAAGACTAAACTCATGAACTGCTTTTACCCCCAACTTGGTCCTTCTGCAGGTTCTCAGGCCCAGCCACTAGGAGTCACACTTGACTCTTCCCTCTCACTCACTGCCCATGTCCATCACCAACACCTCTTAGTACCTGTCTTCTTAGCTGTTAGTACCTTGTAAGGACCTGTCCTTCTTGGCCTCTTGTCTTCATCTTCATTGCCACCTTACTAGTCAAGCTATCATCATCTTTGGTAATTTATTCTTTTAATTTTTTACTTTTTGGTAGTTTATTTTTGCTTACATGATGATTTGACTTACATCTGCTTCCCGCACTAGCTTATATACTGCATAAGGGCAGGGACTAGCTTTTTTTTGGTATCCTCAGCATCTTACTTGGCCCTCAGTAAATATTTGTCGAGTGAATAACCTTGTTTTAAACTTTTTATTCATTTTGAGGGTTGTTGATATAATCACTGCTTCATTATGGCTTGCTGCTTTCAGGACGATGAAATCATGAAGCTGAAATCAGGAGGATGTGCTTAGATGACTTTGCATTCCATGAAGTCTGGGAGCAAAGAAGTTTTGTCTATGGAGGTTGAGCAAGGGGGTCTGAGGGAACCACATGCTGTGAGCTGAGACGTGGACACACGACAGGGCAGGTGAGTGCGCACAAACTTAACAACGGTCCTCAGTCAGCCCTTCTCTTGCTTCCTTGCTCAACAGACATTATCTTTATTTGGAGAATCAATTATGAAATCAATCCCTCACTATTTCTCCAACAATGCAGCTAATAAAAAGAAAAGCTATTTTGATGGTGTCTGGTTTTCAGCTAAAAGGAGGGTCAAAATAGCAATTTTATCAGCTGCCCTTTGAAAGTGCTTTTCTTGGTCACAGCACTTCACAGGGGGAAACACGATGATTCTGAGTCCATTCTTGATATTAGCTCCTGCTTGAGGTGACAGATTGTGTTACCTCTGAAGCAGGGCATCCGTGGGTAGCCAGCAAGGTCGAGTCAAGATTATATCATGCCACCTGTGTCATCAGAACACGGCTCAGTTCTCCCCTATCACCCGTTCCAGTGAAATACTGGCCAAAATGGTGTGTCTGTGGGATTCTGGCAAAAGTGGGCCATGGGAAGAAGCCCCAGGCCCTGGGCTCTTCATGCCCTTTCTTGAACCTTCTCTTCTAAGACGCTTCTCCAAGAAAACTACCCCAGTGTCATTGTGGCAACTGACTTGTTGTTCCCGTCCCCAGGTGGATGGAAAGGCCCTTGAGGGTATTCCCCACCATCACCTATCTGGGTCTTTATGAGTTCTTAGGATTTCCCTGGTAGGGGGCAGAGGTATGGCTGTGAAGTAGTTAGAAATTAAGTACTTGAGTCAGAGAGACTAAATCTACTTTCTGCATCTGTCACTTCTTGGCTAAGAACTTTGGGCAAATTAATACTGCTGAACCTCAGTTTCCTCATCTATAAGATAGGGATCATAATAGTAGTTATTATATGTTTCTTGCATGAGGTTTTGTGAGGTGGATTCAATGAAATAATGCATATAAAGCTTTTAGTTTAGTGCCTTGCAACAAGAAATACATAATAAATACCAGCTAATGGAATGAATGGAGGGTGGAAGTGCCCCTCCATTGGGAAGTGACCCCCACTGGGTTGGGGGTCAGGGGAGATGCTGGTATATGCTGGAACCCATTGGAGGTGAATTCTCAGCTCTTCTAAGTTCACCGCTCCTTTGGATCTGATTTCCAAAAATGCTAAATAGACAGCATTGTCCTTTACTACCATCTTATTAAGCAAGGCCCAGATTTAGAACCCACATATTTTACAGGTTAAATGCCATCAGAAGACATAAAACAGATTGCAGTGTCCCCAGCCAGCAGCTCCTCATTTGCATATATCTTACAGATACAAGTAGTTTTATTTGTTGTCCCTTTTACTAACCCATCTTGTCTAAGTATATTTTTTGAGACTCTGAATCTGTCAAAGAGGTATTTTAAAGGAACTCATCAATTGTTCTTGGCCACCAAAGAGTAAACAAAAGCGCAGATGCCTCATTTTCCTAGGCTAGAACCCCAGCCACCCTGCTTTGATGTGTCAGTATTCCCTAATGAGGTCAGGAAAGCAGTATGTGTTCTCAAGAGCTTCTTGTGCACAGCCAGGCCCCAATGACTGAGACGCCCAGGGTGTGGTCGGGCTCAGAAGAGCTCTGCCGATTTGCAGCTACCTCTTAGGTTGCCGTCTTGTGGCAGTTGTTCTAAGCTGAGTCTACCTGTGGGTGATGGGGCTCCTAACATCTCCAAGATATGCTCCCCTGTGATTATGTGCACTTCTTGATTATGTGTACGCTCCTCTGTGTGTCCGTGTACCTGCTACATTTGCATTTGGGGCTCTGGGTCTTAAAATCCAGTTGTAGGAAAAGTGAAATGAATTAAGAGGATCTCAAGATGGGGTCTTCTCCAGGTGGGACATTCAGGCCAGCATGGGATTGCAGGGATTCAGGTGATATGTCTGGAGCAGTGTAGTGTCAGGACAATAGTGAAAGCTACCATTCATTGAGCAATTACTACGTGCCAGATGTGGCTGAATACTTCCTATGTATTATTTCATTTATTTACTTACTTTTTTGAGATGGAGTCTCACCCTGTTGCTCACGCTGGAGTGCAATGGCGGGATCTCAGCTTACTGCAACCTCCGCCGCCCAGGTTCAAGCGATTCCCCTGCCTCACCCTCTGAGTAGCTGGGATTATAGGCACGTACCACCATGCCCGGCTAATTTTTTGTAACTTTAGTAGAGACAGTCTTTCGCCATATTGGCCAGGGTGGTCTCAAACTCCTGTCTTTGTGATCCACTTGCCTCAGCCTCCTAAAATGCTGGGATCACAGGCATGAGCCGCCATGCCTGGCCTATTATTTCATTTAATCCTCACAATAGCCTTCTGAGCTAAGCACTGTAACTTCCCAATTTTACAGATGAAGAAACCAAGAAAAGAGGAGAGGTTAAGGCACTTTCTGAAGTCTTGGAGCTAGTATGTGATACAATTGGGACCCAAAGCCTATGCTCTAAACACCCCTGTGCAGCTCTGGGTGGGATATAGAGCCACAAATACCTGGGAACCTGCTCCGAGTTAGTTACTTGGGTTATGTGAGCTAGGCCCAGTCACTTAACCTCTCCCACCCTGTTTTCTTATCTGCAAAATGGAGCTCCCACACAGGGAAACTGTGAGAATTGAATGAGATCACCAATGTATTATATATTTAGCACAGTGCCTAGCATAGGTGAGGGCTCAGTAATACAAGTTTCTTCCCCTAGTCCCACCTCTTGGTTTAGGAGGGAAGAAATGGGAGGGACCATCTCTCCTACCATTTCAGCATCCTCTCCCTCCCCTAGGCTTTACAGCACCCTTTGCACCAATGTCAGGAGGTCCTTGGTTCCTGACAGTACGAATACCATTTCTCAGTTTAATCATCTTGGCTGCATGGGAAAGGCAGCACTGGCTAGTGTAAGGAGCTCTTGACCAGAATTGAGGCTAACCGTGGTTTTAGTCCAATTCCAGCTCTGAAATTTGGGCAACTTCTATCTTTCTGGGTCTCAGCTTTCCCATCAATAAAATGGAGGATGTGTCCATATGTAGGACCAATGTGCATACGTGGTATAGGTGCAGCCACTCCCTGGTTCTGCACCCATTAAAGATGTGATTAATCAATTGCACCATCTCTGTTGGTGATATTGGATGTAGCTGCAGAGCTCTCCCCAACACATGGAGGTAATCACTATCAAATGGTTAGAGTTGAAATGACTATTGGAACCTCATGGCTCCAATATCATTCCTGAAACAGTTTGCTGTCTAAGGACCCTTCCATCTCTGTTATTCTGACTCTACCATCTGGGTCTTTACCGCTCTGTGGGACAATGCAAAGAGCATGGGTCTGAAATGAGGGGAGTTGATTATAGCTGTAGCCACATCTAGCAGCACTGTGAACGTGGGCAAGTTGTTTACACTTTCTGAGCCCTGTTTTCTAATTTGTAAAAAGGGAGTCCTTACGTAGGCTCTGGCCATTCGCATTGTTGTGAGACCAAAAACACTGTAGCCTCCCTAGAGGCAAGACCTGGGTCCCTGTCATTGTCGCAGTGTGCTTAGAACAGGGCCTGGCCTGAAGCTGGTCCTTCACGAAGTTTCGTTCAGTTGAAGCATGGTAGAATATTAAACCTGTAAACACGGAAGGAACTACAACACCGTCAATTACGTCTCTAGAGATGTGGTTTTCAGTCTTTATGGAGCACAGTGCTGCTCTGGGAGCCCGTTCAACATGCAGAGTTCTGGGCTCTGCTTCAGGGAGCTGATCCAGGATGGCTGGGTTAGGACCCAGAAATGCCCAATTTCATCAGGCTTTCCTGGGAATTCTGGTGAAGGTGATCCAGAAACCATGGTGTGGGAAACAGGGCTTCAGAGTTGGGAGGCTCAGAATGGAAGGTAAAATAAATGGAGAGGCCTCAGTTTGTTGCAGTTGTCCACCAGGGTTTGAATAGGGTGGCATTTTGGAGTTCCCAGAGCCTCTGGACCAGTGAGGGAGTCACCGGGAAGGCTGACTGTGCCTGCCCCCTCAACCCCTCATTAGCTGCCTCTCTGAGATTTCAGTGCTCCGTGACTGACACTCTTAGGTCTCAGTGCCCTGACCCTTGTGGCCCACATAGCAAGCAACCAGGTTAGGGGCAGTTCCCCTTTATCCCAAGTAAAATAGGAGTGTTGGGGTGTAGGCTGTCAATGCTGTTCATCCTTAACTATCCTGTGTGGCTCATGTGCAGCTCTCTCCAGTTCCATCTGCAAGCTGGAGACACAGATCTTTTAGGAAGGGCAGCTAAGAGGTGGCTGGCAGGGACTCAACCAGGGTACTCCAGCTCAGGTGGACTGTGTGTGTGTGTGTGTGTGTGTGTGTGTGTGAGACACACAGAGAGAGATGGAGACAGACAGAAAGACAGAGAGTGCTTTCTGGTGATTTTGGCTGTCTACACTATTCCCAAAACGACTGAGTAGAAAGTGAAAAACGAATGTCATGTTGGGGAATTTTTTTCCTGCATGTTGGTAAGCATGGAGATCTCTGCAGACACCCACGTATTAGATGGAAATGGGAATGTTTCATCTTTACGTTTCAGTGTATGATAATGCATCTTGCATATGTAGACAATTGGTTAAAAAAAACACTCTGAATGATGTTACTTTGCTTTACATTCATAATCATCATTGTTGTCATCATAATCCTCATTACTCAGGCTGATTTCATGAATTATTGAGAGAGAGCTGGAATCTGAATTCCCAGTAAATATTCAAAATGAATCCAAATTAAAAAAATTTTTCTTCTTTTCTTTTGCTTTCTTCTCAGGACCTGTCTTCCACAGCAGCCAAGTTCTGTTAACCTTATGGGCTTCTTAAGTGATTAAATGAGTTAACATGTGAACTCTGTTTACAACAGTGCCATAAATTTTCTTAAAATGATGTCCATTCTTCTTTGCTACTACTACTACATGCACAATCCTGTTAACATAAATCCAACTGGAGCAAGCCCCTTAATTATCCCAAACCAATGGAGGAATTATCTGCCCTACTGACATTAAATTCTCGGCCAACCGAACTCTTACACTTTGGAGACTTGTGAGCTTTAGCCATCTGGGAAGGAGGTCATGCTGGACTCTGCTGTCTTCAGAAACAGGGCTTGATGGGCACAGCCTAATTTTTCTCTGGTTTTGCGGGGGTCCGAATTTAGAACACCAGCTGGTGGTTGTCAGACCACTACGTGGCCCAGAGCTAGTGCTTCCTGAGTTCTTTTTCTCCTTAGTTTTTTGTGGTGCAAACTTCCCATTCAGAGTCTCAACTGTTTCCACGTCAGAGAATCTTCTGTACTCTTCCTTCTGAGTCCCTGTACCAAATCCATCAGGCCCTAGGGATAAGCAAGACACTGTTAAACTTGTAGGAAAAACAATGGTCAGTATATTCTGTGCCAGAGGGCTGCTTTTCCTTAAGCCTAGGCTGTGAGATGATCTGGAAAGATGGTTGCCATGCAAACACCTTTCAGAGAAATGAACTGTTACCTGGCCATTGTATACCATTGGGACATGGAAGCCTCCCCTATGCTCAGCCATCCCTGGTTCAGTACCCAGCTGGGTGGGATACTCTAACCAGCCTCCTTTCATGGGCTTCCTGCTGCCCTAGCTTGTGCAGCATGTCTCGCAAGTGAAACCAGATGGCCAGAGTGGGCAGTGAGGGAGACCCAAGAAAAGACCCAAGGAAAACTGAGCTCCTGGTCCCACCCACTGCTCCAAACTGCTTCTGAATTGGTTCATCCATGAACAAACCCTAGAATTCCTTTTATCTCCCAATCACCAAGAATTCGATCCTTTATTTAGTCCTGAAACTCGGAAACTAATCTTTTATTTATCTCCGCTGTAATCCCACTTCAGGCTGTGTGTGGAATACACCACTTGGGAACAAACCTCTAGGATTTCAGAAGGACCCTCGGTCAGGGAAGCATAGGGGCTTACAAGGGAAAGTAAAACCAGGCCCAGGATGTTTTGGTTCCATGTGTGAATTGGAGAAGAATGCAGCTCATTTCGGCTTGTGTGATGGGGAACGAGCCACAGGCAAGCTCCCTAATCACTAAACCACAGGAGAGGGTGGGAAAATGGGGCTGGCATGATGTTAGGCAAGGCAAGCTGGTTGAAACAATTTCCCAGGCTCCCTTGAATGCCAGCTTGGCCCTCAAGTCAGGGCAAAGGATCATTGACAAAGAATCACTGCTGCTTGGAGTGTGCTGAGCAGCTTTAGATGGCTATCCTTCTGCCTGGTTTTGCCCTCTCTTGTGGATCATGGTCAATGTGGCAGGCACGTGCCAGCCAAATGCACCCTGGCCTCTCCCCACCTGTGGACTGACTTCCACTGGGGCCCTGAAAGGACCACCTTGCTTCTGGAGGTCTTCTAGACCACCATCTCTGCTCTCTTTCATTCATTCATTCTTGTATTCAACAAATACTTCCTGAGTGTCTACTAGGCCCAGGGACCAGGGCTGGGAAACGGCCATTCGGTGCTGAGCAGGCTATCACAGAGCTCATAGAACCCGTGGGGAAAGAAATCAGATGCCAAATAAACAGTCATTCAAGTAAAATTATGATGGAAGGAGGGGAGGGGCCACATCGGGGCTTTGGGAGTTTGGAATGGGGGAACAAACCTTGTGCCAGCAGTCAGAGGCAAGCCAGCTGACCTTAGAAGGATGGGTAGGCATTAGCAGGCTACAGAGTTGGGGGGCAGGGCATCTTTCCAGATTCCCTCACTCTCTTTGGCTTTTCGGCTTCTCCATGCCTCCCTCCAATGCTTAGCTCCTGACTTGGACCTCAGGGCACTTGGCATGCACTCAGGACTCCACTTCTAGAGCCTGCCTCTGGGCCCCAGCCCCTGGCACCACTTCCAGAATCAGCCGGCTGGTCTGGCCCTCCCAAGCCCCCTTCTGGGGAGGCTTCCTTGTCTCAGTCCTTCTTTCACCAGCCCACTCCCTTGTGTACCCATACATCACTGATTCACATACTGTGTCAGCCCAATTCTACGGAGCTTTCCCGACACCTGCTGGCTTCACAGGGGCTTCAGCTCGCTTTGTTCATGCATTCTCTCCCTCAAAAATTTGCTTCTTCGCTAATATTCCCTCAGTCCCGGCCAGGCACTGCTCTGGGCACTGACTGAGTGGTAAAGGTGAGCCTGGAAGAGGACCAAGACGGCGGGGTCAGGGAAGACTTCCTGGAAGGTGTGACACCTGGGAGAGTCCTAAGGCTGAGGATGAGTTAGTCAGTTGCATTGTCCTTCTGTTCACTTCTACTTCTCATGGCCTTTCCCATGCCTTTCCATCCTCTATGCCTGCCTTTTCTGCTTTTGGGCTTCAGCTTCAGGAGATAGTGCTGGGAGCGTCCTTGGAAGTCTTTCAGTCTGACCTGCCCATTTGACAGATGGGGATAATGAGGTCCCAAGAGGAGGAGGGATTTGCCCAGAGTGAAGCAGCTAAAGGAAGCATGATGGCTAGTTATTTCTATCGTTCCAGAGTCTGTGTGCCTAAGGCTTACTTCTCCAGCCAGAAAGTCTTTCTTTGAAGCTGAAATCAGCTCTCTCCTCTGTGTGGCTCCTGGCGCCCTCCTGACCACTCTTCCTCTTCCTGCCCTTTCCCTTGGCCTTGCCTCATGGTCTCCAGGGAGGGTTTTGCATGGAGTCATAATGCCTTCCTGCCTTTGGGCAGGGGAGTCTGGAGGGGATATGTATTAGGATACTCAGGGGATTCTCTCTAGGGAGAGTCCCTCGGGGCTCTGTCTCTTAGGGCCTCACTAGAGACAGTATCAGTCCCTTCAGGCTACTATAACCTAATACCTGAGACTGGGTGGCTTATAAGCAACAGAAATATATTTCTCACAGTTCTTAATGCTGGGAAGCCTCAGTCTGTTTCCTGCTTCATAGCTGATGCATTGTTACTGTGTCCTTATAGGGTGGAAGGGGCCAGGGAGCTCTCTGGAGCCTCATTTATAAGGGGAGTAATCCTACTCAGGAGAGCTATCCTTGGGATTTTAATATGTGAATTTTGGGGGCACACAAACATTCAGACCATAGCAGACAGTGTAGCTTCGCTGTTAAGAGCTATGAGACATGCACCCCATTTTAACATCCTGTGAGCCCCAGTTTTATCATCTGCACAATGAAGGTTAAGAATAGGGCTAGCAGCAGCTTGAATGAAATCATGTTTAAGGAGTGCCTGCTGCATAGCAGGTGCCCACCATTAAATGCTGTTATTGCAGTTCTCTGTTCAGCCCCTGCCCATATAGTCACAGCCAGAGGTGGGGGAGGCATGGAAGTTTCTGGAATGCTGCATCCAGGGGCCTAGGGAAGGGGGCATAATATGCTGATGGGCTAGGCCTATAGGGAAACAGAGTTTGATGGATATGTTGCTAGAGGATAGAGTGGAATTAGAGGGCCACAGGTTAATAAACGGTAATCTTTTGGAGTCTTCCCCACTTTGACAGGAAAAAGAAGAAAAATGCCAGTAAATGTCTGAAGATCCCCCTCTTGGACTTTTTGTTTTTTTTGAGAGAGTCTCGCTCTGTAGCCCAAGCTGGAGTGCAGTGGCATGATCTCGGCTCCCTGCAACCTCTGCCTCCCAGCTTCAAGCGATTCTCCTGTCTCAGCCTCCTGAGTAGCTGGGATTACAAGGCACCCATCACCACGCTAGGCTAATTTTTGTACTTTTAGTAGAGATAGGGTTTCACCATGTTGGCCAGGCTGGTCTCGAACTCCTGACCTCAGGTGATCCACCTGTCTTGGTCTCCCAAAGTGCTGGAATTACAGGCGTGAGCCACCGTGCCCGGCCTGAAAACCCCTTCTAATAAGCATGACATGCGCAGATCGTTCTGTCATTCAGTCCTGTGTTTGTGGACAGGACTTCTGTATCCATGAAGGCTTCACTTGCAGGGCTTTGAGCCTGTGATGGCAGCAGAGTCTAGGCCTCAGTCTGATGAATGGATTTAAAAGGAACTCAGCTCAGAATAGAGTTCCTATTAGAGCCAGGTCTTAGTAGGAACAGGGAGACAAATGATTCCCTGGCTGGATGTTTTTGGGCACACATACAAGCTAATGAACTTGCTCAGAGAAGCATGCTGCCATATACTGTCCCATTACAGCAGGGAAAACTAAAGCACAGAGACCTTGATTGATACCCAATCTGTTAGCAGAGCATCTTGGACAAGAATCTGAGTTTGTAAACTTGTGTTTTCTCCCTTTTTTTAAAAGTCAAAATTATTTTCATTTGGATTCCAAATTGTACATTGATATAGACCCACATTTGCATTTTAAACTAGACAATACTGCTTTCCTGCCCTAATCTTGAAGGTTTCACTTAAATTTGCAATCTGTTTTAAGAGAAGTAATATTTTCTCACAGTGGTTTTCCCCTAAGAAATTTTTCCTATTTCAAAACACATTTTGAACTGTGTTATGTTTTCTCTCCTGGTGCTCAGAACTTTCTTCTTCCAGGACCAGATCCTGTGATTCTGTGCCTGTAACTTATTCCTTAGATCCTTTCTTCCTACTTTTTCTCTCTTTCTTTTGAATTATGGTAAAGAATTTGGTTTTAATCCTAAAACCACTGAGAAATCATGATTGTAAGTTGGAGAGTGAGATGATCTTATTTATATTTAAAAAAATATTAGATTTATTGAGATATAATTTACATACCACAAAGTCATCTTTTAAAAGCATATAATTCAGGGATTTTTAGTTTATTCACAGAGTTGTATAACCATTACCACCTTCTAATTCCAGAATATTTTCATCACCTCAAAAGAAAACCTATAAATATTAGCAGCCACGCCCCACTCCTCCTTTCCCTAGCTTCTGGCAACTGGAATCTACTTTCTGTCTCTATGGATTTATGTGTATTCTGGACATTTCATCTAAATGTAATCCATTGTATGTGGCCTTTTGCCTGGCTTCTTTCACATAGCATCACATTTTCAAGGTTTGTTCATGCAGAAGCATGTATCATTGCTTCACTCGTTTTTACTGCTTAATAATATTCCATTGTCCGGCTATATCACATTTTGTTTGTCCATTCATCAGTTGATGGACATTTGTTTTTTTTCCCACTTTTTGGCTGTTATGAATATTTGTGTACTGTTTTTTGTGTGGACTTACATTTTGACTTTTCTTGGGTATATATCTGGGCGTGAAAATTTTGGGTCATATGATAATTCTGTTTAACATTTTGAGAAACTTTCAAACTGTTTTCTAACGTGGCTATGCCATTTTGCAACTTAGCCAGCAATGTGTGAGAGTTACAATTTCTCTATATCCTAACCAACACTTGTTACTGATTGTCTTCTTAGTTTTAGCCATTCTAGTGGATGCGAAGTGGTATGTCATTGTGGTTTGCATTTCTCTAATAACTAAGGATCTTGAACATCTTTTCAGGAGCTTATCAGTCATTTGTAGATCTTCTTTGAAGCAATGTCTATTAAAATTCTTTGCCCATTTTTATGTGGGCTATTTGCTGGTCTTTTTTTTGAAGTGTGTTAGTGGGTAATTATCTGATCCTATGGGGCACAGGGAGTTCCCTACCTCTTTGTAGTCCAGGGATTACCACAGGGACGGGAACCACCTTACCAGTTAGGCATTGTCCTCTGGGATTCTCTAACCCTGGAGCAGCTTCAGAAACCCTAAGAGTGGTCTAGGGTCACAGAATGAGACCTGAAGATTCAGGAAAATCAATGCGGAAGGCATTTACTGGGGCCCTGGCTAAAAGCCAGGAGCTATTAGACTTGTCCCGTGATTTCTATGAGTTGAAATACAGTTAGTGACATGGGGACAGTAGCTGTGTAATAACCAGGACAGAGGCAAGCCTTTGAACTCTGAGTGATGGGGAAAGTTAGAAGGTACGTTCAGGAAGATATTTCAACCCAGGCCTGGTATCCAAGGCCCTTTGGACAGCCACGTTGGGCCCAGATGGGGCCACATCAGCTTTGCTCAGGCCTCTCGCCTGCCCGTGCATAGGACAGCTTTCTTTTACCCTACCACTCTTCCTCAGCTGGCATTCTGTCGCCAGGACTTTCTGTCCTCTGGTAAGATCCTGGCCATCCTTGAGACTTTAGGTCCTCCTTATTGTCCCTCTGACTGCTCAGCTCATGAGGATTTCCCACTTCTGACCTGCATACTGACCTTCCCCAGTGACCCACTCTTGCCTCCTTGGTAGAGGGTCCTTAGGAGGGGGCAGACACCTAATCCCAACCAGAACAAGCTCCTACTTTCAGGGTGTTTCCCTGGCCAGGGAGGTTCCTCCCTACCTCTCCTTCTTTTTAGCCCATCCCCATAAGTTCAGCTCAGTGCCCCTCCCTGGCAATTCCGGACCACTGCAGACCACTGTGACAGCTATGACTGAATTGTATCCCCCTCCTAAGTTTGTATGTTGAGCCCCTAACCCCCAATATGATGATATTTAGAGAGAGGGACTTTGGGAAATAATCAGGTTTAGACGAGGTCATGAGTGTGGGGCCCTCATGTTAGGATCTGTGCCATCATAAGAAGAGATAGTAGAGAGCTTGCGTGCTCCCTCTTCCAGCCACGTGAGGACACAGTAAAAGGAAGGGAGGCTGCCTGCAAGCCAGAAAGAGTACCCTCACCAGAAACCAACCATGTTGACACCTTGATATTGAACTTTTGAACAATGGTTTTAGCTTCCTGGACTGTGAGAAAATGCATTTCTGTGGTTTAAGACAAGACAGTGACATTTTCATCATCTTCCTGAGCTTCCATTGTATGCGTGGATAAATGCATGTGCATGTACCTGTGCACACACACACACACACACACA